>NC_069144.1:36831263-36936496 GCF_943734635.1 Anopheles cruzii | reverse complement strand
TCCGTCTTATCTATCGATCATGGGCCCCTGATGAACGCCACGTGTCGGGGCGACTCATTTAGATTCCACCCACGTGGCGTCGGTCACGTTGTGGCGACTCAGGCACAGAAGTCACCTCCGTTGTAGCACGGCAGATTGCGTTTATCCTTTTCCGGTCGCTCGATCCCAACCTGGTTGCCGTCCTCGTCCACGCAGTAGCACTCGCCCCGCCGACAGGCCAAACTGCGGTAGTTACCGTTCGGGCAGCACTCCGGAACGTCTAGACTTTTGCTGTCCACCAGCAACTTCCGAGCCCTGGCACACTCTGTGGGAAAAATGTTGTTAGGAAGTCGCGCAGGGGGCCAAGATTGGGCGTACTTACTGCAGGTCATGGTGGCAGCCAGGCGCGTGTTCGCGGGCGCCTGGTAGTTCTCGATCATGGCCCCGTCCCGGTCCGAGCAGTACAGGAAGTGCCCGGCCGGGTGACGCTGGACGCGCTCGTAGTACCCATCCGGCTGGCAGATGTCCCGGTCGAACTCGAGCACGTTGTAATCGTTCGCCCGATACTCACTGATGTCGTACAGTTGGGTCAGTTTGACGTTCTCACAGTCCCGCAGGTAGGTGGTGTTTTCGTGGAGTCTCCTGTCGACTGAGAAGAGCCACGAATTACTAGGGCGTTCATTAAGTTTTAGCGTTCGATACCAGAGGGCGGTTATGTTGGTACACTCTTCATGTGAACATATGTGAAATTTCATTTAAATCCGTTACTTAATTTTGTTTTACAAGCCATTTAGTATCGACGTGTCACAGTATTTTTTTCAACGGAAAAAATCAGGTATCGTGCAGTGATCGAATTATTATTTTTGGAAGGTTTAAAAGCAAAGGACATTTACGAACGAATGTTAAAAGTCTATAAGGATTCTTCACCTTTAATTGGAAAATAAAAAGAGGCCTTTCTGAGTTAAAACGTGGTCGTACTAGCTTCAAGACGATCAATGTTAAAAACGCCAAAAAACAGAAACAATACCTCAAATCGTAAAAAAAAATACAGGATATCGTATTAGAATATCGTCGAATCACTGACAGAGATTTAGTATAAGACCTAGCCATCAGATTAAGCAGTATAACCAATTATTTTGACATGAAGTATTGGGTTTCAGAAAGCTGTTTGCAAAATGGGTGCCGCATTCGCTAAAATGGAATAAAAACGCATTCGAATGCAAGTTTCTCGGCAACATTTTGAGCTTTTTCGAAAGGATAAAGTGGATTTTGTGCATTAAATCATCACTGTGGATGAGACTTAGGTCTATCAATATGATCTGAATTAAAACAAGAGGCTAAGGAGTGCTGTTTGAACCTGTTTCTTCGGCTCCGAAGACGAATAGGAATTTTGGGATTTTCGGATTACTTGCAAACTAGTAAAACAATAAATTTTAATTCAGATTCATTTTAAACTATTAGACAAACCACTGGTGAAAATTCGTGAAAAAGACCCGGTTTGCAGAAGAAGCAAATAATTTTTCATCAGGACAATCCTTTGCGCCGTGCCACAAGAGCATTTTGAAAATGGCAAAAATCCATGAACTTAAATTCGAATTGTTGGAGTATTCCACCGTATTCAACAGATTTGGCCCCAAGCGACTTCCATCTGTTTTCAGACCATAAAAAAATCGTGCTCAGAAAGCGTTTTTCATCAAATGATGACGTCATAGCAGCGCGGAAGCTTATTTTGAAGACCTTCCAGAAATCTCACTTCTTCTTAGGGAGTCTCGTTGGAGTGTATTGATGTTCAGGGAGACCATACTGAATAATAAAGTATGTTTCAAACCTTAAAAATGTGTCCTTCTTATGGACTTAATGAACTGAATGAACAACCTAGTAGGGTGTGTGGGACAAACAGGCTTCTACTACGACAAACACCCGCTACTACTTACAGCATGGTAGGGTCGAGAGACCCCGGTAACATTGCGAAGGTCCGACGTAGGCTGACCGGTGTGCATGTCAACGCAGACACACATCTGATCGACGCACTGCAGCTGATCGAACGAGCCTTTCGAGTCGCACCGCGACGTTAGCACCGGGTACGGAGAGTTGAGCAGCTTGCGGGCTTTCCCGGCCAATCGGGAACACTCTGCAAAGTGGGAGACAGCCCCAATCATTAGCGTATCACCCCTTTAGCCCCTGAACCTCGAGCCCCTACCGCATCTCATCGATATCTGGATGTTGGCCGTGTGGACCGCCTCACCAAAGATGCGCTGTCCATCTTCATCGACGCAGTAGCACCTGGGAAGAGAGACAGAGCGACAGTGAGTGAGATGCCCCATGGCAGCCATTTGACACCCGCATACGTCTGTCCGGGGATGCATCGAACGGGCTGATAATTGCCGTCCGCATCGCACTCCGGGCGCTGCATTAGATGGCCGATCAGTCCTGCCTGGCGCTGATCGTCAAATTCCTTCTGAGCCGTGTAGCATTTGCTGGACTCCAACACTGTGCCGGGGAGAGGGAGTGAATGGGGATCAGTGGTTAAGTCTGGAGTGGCGCGCGCAGGATACGTACTCGGTTGACAGGTTGGATGCTCGTCCCCGTCCGCCACCTTGCAGTACAGTCCGGGACCGCAGATACCGGCCGGTACCGGAAATCCCAGCCCGCCCACGGAACAGTCGTCGCCGAGACGCAGGTTCTCGATGCACGTCCGGCAGCAGGAACACGGTGTGGCCGACGGGAAGATGATCCCGTTGTGGGTCGCATTCATCGCCCGGCAAGCGATCCGCAGCGGTTCACACTCGTTGTTCTCTCGGTAGTTCTGAGGGACAGGAAGTAGAACTGTTATCAGGGTCGGAAGTTGCAAAATGCGCGCTGATGGGCCCACATCACAAAAGTCCTCGGTGCAGACGTAGTTATTGGTGAGCTCCAGCTGGGCTCCGGTTCGAAGGACTCCGTGCGAGGCCAGCACCATCAGGCCGAAGAGTAGATTCATGGTGTGTTTTTGTGTCGCCCGCGGGGATTGTAAAGTTGTGAAAGCTAGCGCAACACTTTCTCCACTGACGCGGTTTCACTGACAGTGACAGGCGTAATAAATCAACTTCGCGATGGAGCAATTACAAGCTGTAATCAGTGACAAGGTGTGGTGAGATAACGATAAGAGAGATCGACTACGATGTCGAGCTGGGCCATTGGACCATTTCTGTGGCGGTTCCAATTTACTGGCCACAGCAATTAAGAAACAGATAGGTTTCGGGTAAAATCAATGACGGCAATTCGCTACACGCCTTTCGTTTGTTTCAACCATTGATTTTAAATCACTCACTTGCGTAACTGAATCTTAAAATGTGAAAATTGAATATTTTCTTTGTTGATTTTGATTTTTGTTTTGCAGCCAGTTCACGTAATGTATGTACATTAAAAAAACTTGACTGCAAAAATGACTGCAAATATTAGCTTAAATAATGTATCTTTAATAGATACTGTTTACAGCTCTCTATAACCTGTATAATTTGTGTATTTTCCTTCGACTAACTATACAGCACAGTTGTAAATTAAATATAATCATTTCGTGATGTAATTGGAGGACTTGCGATGTTAGAAAATACATTAAACAAGATTCATTATGTAATTAACACATAATAAAATCAATTATTAGCAACAGTTTCAATTGCTGCTCACCGACTATCGATCAATTGCCAACATCGACTTTTTTTCTAAATTCAGCTTTGTGCAAAAATAAAAAATAACTGAACCGAATCGGTGAAACCAAAATTAACGTAACTAGCTGTTAGAGCATCAGCATTATAAATACCATGTATATTTTCAGCGGTCTTAGCTTGAATTTTCGCCTCTATCAAAGAAAAACTGTAAAATGTACCCAATTTTCTTTTTGGTGACTTCCATTGTTGACATAAACAAGTAACGCATCTTTTAAGGTGTGAATTAAATGCATATTGTGACTGTATCGTACACTGTCATGTAAAAAGCCGTTTTAAAGTTTCTTCAGAAAAATATTCTCGAATATTGTTTAAATATATCGTGATGTGAGTGCAATCCGCAATCCAAACCTTTCAAAAATCATCGCATCGAACGACCCAAGTTTTATTCAATTTCCTAAGCGTTGGGGTCTTGACTCGATTCGTTTGCTTCGTCACATTCTGTTTATTTCTGTGTGCTGCTCTGGCGTGCATAGAAAAATCCAGGACGCCCACGGCTACGTGTGACGGCGAGATGCGGACAACATATCGCCCCCAATCGGAACATAACGGCCGGTCCCGGTTCGTTCGTGTCAACTGTCGGCGACGTGACACGCAATCGGCGGCCGCGGCGGCAGCCGGCTCAACAGGTCCGTTCGATGTTTGGCGGTGTAAACAAACAGGCCATGGGTCGCCTCCGGTTACCGCAAAGTTTCCCCGGGCAACGGCGTCTATCTCTAGGGAAACCGCTCGAAAGAAGCGAGAAGCCACCCAAAAGCTAACGCCACGCCAGTCGGCTGTGACGCGTCGAAACGGAACCAACACACCATTAACCCGGGTGCTTCCCTGGAGGCCACCCTTCGCGCGGGAGTCTACAGAAATCAAGGGATCTGAATCTGAGGTCCACGGTCTGCTGAGTTGACGAAGGGTCATCTGCGAGTGCGGTGCGCGGTAGGGTTTCGAATTTTCGTGGCCCGGCCATCTCCATCGGCCATGGATCCGGTGCTGCTGGAACGGGAACGGGTTCTGTTCCGGTTGAACGAAGAAATAAACGCCAAGTCACGGGGACTGTTCGAGCTGAACGAAAACGTCAGCTGGATGACGACGAAGCGTCGGTTGCGGCACGGTATGAAGAAGCTTAACAACGGTGGCTCGATGGCGGTGGTGGTGGCGGCCGTCGACGAGAGCCCGTCGTCTACCGAGACGGTGACGGACCGGGAGACCGAGCGGGCCACGACGGACGACGAACCGGAACAGGAAGGAACGGGCGACGATCGGAGGTCGGCGATCGGGTTCTTTGCCACGGTGGTTAGCGAGAGCGAGCAGGAACATGCGCGGGCCGGTGAACAACCGGCCACGACGACGACCCTCACCGAGATCCGGTGCGACGCGATCCAAGAAGAGCAGCACCTTCGCAGCAGCGGCACCAACAACCTTCAGCTGCAGCAACAACAGCAACTTCAGCTGGTGAAGGTCACGACCGTCTCCGTCGAGCAGCGGAAGGTGACAGCTGGCGCGGGGCAACGGGTCGCCGGTGGTGGTGGTCCACCCGGAACCGGGACGCTCGTTGCCAGCAAGTCGGTGACGTCATCGGCACGGAATTTGAGCAAAAACATGGCCGACGTCGTACCGAAGGTGCTCGAGAAGAAGAACATCAGCACGGAGGGGTTGATCAAGTAAGGCGGGCGGGGGGGGGGTGAGGGGGAAGCCACCCACGACACACCTAAACATGGTTCGACACGATCCACAGATTCCTCAAGTCGAAGGCCGCCATCCTGCAGACGGAGATGGAGTCGAGCCAGAAGCAGAACGAGGCTAATGTCAAGGACTTGCATTTGGCGCTGGACCGCCTGAAGCAGTTGGAGGCGCTGAAGGAGCAGCTACTGACGAAGAACGGGGCTCTCGAGCGGACGGTGAAAAAGTTCGAGGAACGTAACCTGGAGCTGGACAAACTGCTGAAGGTAAGCCCCTGCCAAGCCCCTGCTCCGATGGCATTAGAAAGCCCAATAGAAGTTCAGTTCTCTTGACGGTACGGTATTGTACATTTCGGGTTGGTTTGTCGTTGGGCCTTTTTTGGGCAGGAGAAGGACGTCCAGCTGAACAACGCGGCGAAGGAGCTGTATGGGGCCCGATCGGAGATACGGAATCTGGCGCAGATCAACCAGACGCAGGAGAAGCGGCTGTACAAGGCGCACGAGGAGGCCGAGAATCTGCGCATCAAGCTGAACATTGCGAACGACTCGGAGAAGGTACCGGTTTGTTATGTTTGCTAGTGTTGTTACTGTACGTTAATTATTATTATTTGGAAGGACACCAAATACGGTCTAACTGTCGAACGTAAACTACCATTTATGAGTCAAAAGCTTATCACTTTTAGTTAATTTTGTTTGGTATCAGATAATTAATAATCATTTGAGTATTATTATTTGGTAATAATTAAGTAAAAATAGCTGTTTGGATGGTCAAATTATATGCCAATTTTTAATTAAATTAGTACACAAGCCGTAGATTGAAATCATTTTAAAAGCATTGAATAATTTAAATTAACAAATATAAGTAACGTACGAGATATGAAAAGATAAAGTAAAAAGAAGGTATTTCATTTCATCAATAAACATATGGAGCAAAATTATAAAATCTCTTTCTGATTATCAAAATAAGGAAAGGAACATGTATGAACTGAACAATAGGAATCATTAGGCTTAATATTGTTTGTGGTAAATTATTTAAAAACACTTGTTTTTAACCAGACAGTAACTAGACAGTGTCTTAATCAACTACAAAAACTCACACAATTGTTCCAAACATTGAAAAGTAAAACGAAGTTTAGTTCAAGATTTAGAAGATTTTAGATTAGATTTTGCGAAAAATACGAGGTTGACAAATTTACTTGATTCAATCAAAAATCAATCAAAAATATGATATAAGATGGTGATAGTTTTGCTGTATTTGGCGAAATGACAACTTTGCTGTAGTCAGGGATCATTGATACCAAAGAAATATATTAACCAAACGTATTTAAAACAAGCTAATTTGCACCTTTGCACCATCGAGACTGTTAAATTTAGTAGGATCTTTTCAGGTACTCCATGGTTCATGAATGGCCAGATGTTCTCAATGGTTGGCTGGTCTGGATAAGATTCTGTTGTACGGTGAAATCTTCGCCAATAAAACTTGTTCCATCTTGAATGATATTTTCTATCGTCAAGTTTTGCCCAGCTTCCTAGTCACTATGACCAGAAAATGTCACCAACTGGTAACTTTTAAAGAAACATCGAATTCCAGGACAATAATGCCGTTGCCATTTATTTCCTAAATGATGATTTAGACATCATGTAGCAGAAAATTGCAACTCCTCATAATAAAAGTTGCGTCATACGAAAAATTTATCACTCCTGAACAGTTTTCCTCAAAATAAGGGACGTTTCAAAACATGCCGATTCTAAAATACTGTAAGCGCTTTTTTTTATTGACCTTGGTCAGGTGCGGAATGCTCCAGAAAACAAGGCCAGATTTGTCTACATCCTATAGGTTACGTCTAATGACATGCACGGAAGGGAGTTCTTTACCTTTTGATTTTAGTTATTGTCGAATACTCAAGGCGGATTGTTAAGGGTTTGTGGAGGAGATATTCAGCATACATTTAACAACTCGTTTTGGTGTTGATTTCTTGCACTAACGAGCTTCAATATTCAATATTCAAGTTACGTTTTTATAACCCTTGATTATTTAACCGATGCCTGCCTCAGATGGTCGAATATTTTTGCAACATCATTATGTTTCATCACTAAAACTTATAATAATAACCTTTCGACTTTGTTCTACGGTCAGTTTACAATATTTCGAGGGTTTTGTCATTTTTTAAGCTGAGAAACAGCATAATGCATAATTTTGCATTTTGAATATGAAAACATGTAAAATATCACGATATTATTGCTCATACATAACTAAATCTACTATAATTGATTTATTACTGAGCAAAACGAGGATAATTGGTGTGAAAAACTGAAAACTTCATATTTCCAACTTCAACTAAACTTGTTTTCGTGATGTTTAAATTCACCTATGGCCACAAATGGCCGTATCAGTCTACGAGATCAAATCAAAATGTTAATCAATGCTCTTAAAAACTCAATCTAGCATTAAACGTGTCAAAAGAGAGATTCAAAATGAAGATATACCCTTTTCTCACATATCATTCACATGTTCAGTAGCTAAACTGCTTTTTTCTTTCCACTGAACATCAATCAAGGGATGAAATTATTCATAAATAAATAAATACATTACATTATTCTCGAACAAATTAAAATGGTGTGATTTGACCAAACTAACCCCGCTGATAGAGCAGTCGGTAACGTTCTTCGCTGTCAGCACAGCTGGCCTGAGTTCGAATCCCGGGATCGGTTGTCCTTCAACCGGCCATGGTTTCGATTCCCGATACCGGCATGACAGGGGGGTTGGCGCGGGGCTAACAATCCCGTCCGTAAAAATTAAATGTTACAGAAGAGCATCAGAGATTAACATTGTTTCTGGTGCAGGCCAAGACTGCTCAGCGGTTGTAGCGCCAAAAGAAGAAGAAGAAGAAGAATATTTGACCAAACTACACTTGACCAACTTCACCAACATAAAATTCTTAATTTATTTCCACGATTTTGTTTTAATCAACAATATTCAGTCGATTTCGTCGAGTCTTCTACTCAATCCGTTCAGGGTTTCCAACTCGACTTAGTTTTTTATCAGAAAGACCCCAAATGAAATGAAAGCAAGACTACAGAACCAGCCACATATTGTCTTGCGCGTTGCCCGTAGACCACTCCGACTTTTAATGACTCATTTGCCGCCCGCTCGCCCACAGGAAACGCGCGACGGTGCCCGCCAGGAACGGATAACGTACGAGAAGCAGATCAAACAGCTCCGCAAGCAGCGCACCGAGGTGCTGGCCGACTACAAGAAGCTGCTGCTGAGCGTCGACCAGCTGAAAAAGCAAAACTTCAACCAGGAGCAGTCGAAGCTGATCAACGACTTCGAGCAGGACTACTTCCGCCACCTGGAGGACCCATCGCTCGGCATCCCGTCACCCACGACGATTTAGTGTGCAGCAGGCGCGAAGGCGCACGAGACAGGACATCGGCGGCAGTAGACATAGTCGTAAAACGGTAGAGAAATAAAGGCGTCCATTTCTACATTTTCCCCCTGCCGGACTCCTGCTAATGTTGCGCACGATTTGGCGACGGAAATATCTCGATTAGTCATTCCACGACGATGCCGCGCGCCGGGAGCTATGTGCCGCCTGCCTTCCCGAATCGATTTGGGCCCGTTCATTATTCGACATTCCAGCGGTGGCGGCGTTCGATGCTCACGATTCTTTCCGGTATCGGAACTCGTTGCATATGCAGCCCACGACACGCCCGGTCCGGGGCACGACGGGTAAAACGTTTCCCGGTAACGACGAAGGAATTAAAGAAAGACCCGAGCGACGGCGGCGGTTTCTTTGCTCCGTGGTGGCTGCCGCTGCATCTTGTCTTGTCTTTGTTGCACATTCTTGGCGGCGGTGCTTTGTCCGCGACTGGTTGCAGTTCTTCGCCCGCCGTTGGTATTGGTGACACCACCACCGGGGGTACCCCAGCCAAGCGCCAAGTCCGGTTTTGCGGCGGCCTGGACTGCAGCCGCGGGCGCCATGTTGGAAAATGGGTGGCAGAGATTTGTGTGTGTGTGCAGTGGCGGTTGCAGTGGCGCGTAGGACGTTCGGATTTGCGCCCAGACCCAGATGACGCTGGTGGCGATGATGTTTACGGCCAGCTCGGTGTTGCTGATATGCTGCTGCTGATGATGATGATCACCAGCGCGCCACACTCGATGAGACGAGCCCGATTGGATGACCCATTTTTTCGGCGGTGGCCGATGAAAATGAGGACACTTTTACTTCCTTGCGAGGCGCTCCCGGACGGGGAGTCCCGCGGGGTGGCGGGATGTTAGTTTAGCTGGTTGGTGGTTCCACCAGGAGAACTTGTTTTTGCCTCGATTTTCTCTAATTTCTTGCTGAGGCCGAACTGCTGCCCGGCCGCCCGGCAGGAAGCCAGTAATGATCGATCGTGTTGGTTGCATGTCAAGAGGCCGAATGTGGAGCCCACAGCACCAGCCGGCCAGCTGGTCGAATGAAAGTAAGTGAGGGAAAAAGTTGTTTAATTAGTGGGCCGAACGTATTAAGGTCACCTTTGGATGGTGGAAGTTTTTTTTCGTTTTGGCCCCGGGCCGCCGATCGGAATCGTTAATGATGAGCAGATGATCGCCACTAGGGGGAAAAAAGGCTCCATGCTGCTGGGATGGGATCGTAAAAGTGAACTTTCGGCGCCGTTTTTGTGATAGGCTTAGGAATGCGCCGATAGTGCGACGGAAAGAAGGTTACGATCTGAACAATAGTTAGGTTTCGTAGGTTCTTCGGTTGCCGACAATAAAAAAATCCAACGCTGTGCCTAACGGTTTAAATAGGTATCAGAAGGTAAACATCTGCATAATGGCCGGGTTTTTGCAGAGAATGCTCGCAGTTAAGCGAATGCACGGAATACTCCTCTATTAGCACAATGTCCATCACCGGGCGTTGTGTTTCTGGTGAGAAAACATCATCTCCAGCTCCCCCCTCATTCGGAGAGTCTCATGGTTGACCCACAAAAAAAACGATTCTTTCGCTAACGGGCCGAAAGCTGGAGCTACAAGCGGTCAAGCTCGGAATTAAATAAAGCCCACTATGCACGAGGTGCGCTTCTGACAGTCGCGATCGCGGATCGCGACAACCACTACACGCAGCAGTCTTGTAGCAGTTTCTTCGCGCAATCACATTGCACCCATCATTGATCAAGACGCGCTGACGATGACGGTCGCGATCGCGGCGGCAACGCGATCGTTTACGAACGCAACGCGAATGCCTCTCACCAACACCACGGCGCGAGTGCGCGAACGTTCGAATGGGAAGGCTTAAGGCTGGACGGAGGATGAACAGAGATGGCAGCAACCCGTTCAAAACGGGAGGCATCCTAGCACCCTAGAGGTATCGTAGCGTGCGTTGATGGATCCGAACAAGATTTACTTATGTTTTCTCAGAATGTTGCCGTTGTTTTTGGTTTCGGTTTTTGTTGGTTAGGTTAGTTTAATGCTAGTTAAGAAAGTATTGTTGGATGTACAAGAATTTTCCGAAGGGCCATTCGTCGAATGTAGAATAACAAAAGACTAGGCACCGACGGGATTGTAGCCGAGCTCATGAAGAGTACAGGAAAGTGAGTCGAATACGAGATCCATCGAATCATAGCTGAGGTATGCGATAGAGAATCGATGTTTTGGGACTGGAATCTTGACATCACCGACTGATCTCATACGTTGATAACATAAGATCTTGGCATCATCGACTGATCTCATACGTTGATAGTTGGCAACTATCAGGGAGGATTCAGAAGAAGAAAGTCTTCCACCGATCTGATCTTCATCATGCGGCAGATCCTGGAAAAGATGATTGAGTTCAGTCAGAACACCTATCATCTCTTCGTCGATTTCAAGACCGTATGATAACATAGCCAGCGTAAAATTGTACGAGACCATGACTAGTTTCGGAATACCAGCCAAACTTACCAGACTTGTTAGAATGGCCATGACCAACGCCACAAACCAAGTGGAGGTGGATGAAAAGCTCTTCAATCCCCTCGATACCACACCAAGGTATTATGCCAGGGGGACGGACTAGCTTGTCTCCTCTTGACCCATGCGCTGGACTCTGGGGTGGAGACCTCAGAGACTATCTACTTCAAGTCCAGCTAGACCCTGGCCTACGCTGATGAGATAGACATTATAGGTCGAAAGCTCTCCAATGTATCTCAGACTTACATAGGGATCGAGCAAGTTGCGGAGAATCTCAGTCTGCAGATAAACTAAAACAAGACCAAAGGTTAGCACCAACCACGACATTACTAAGGAAACTACTTCGTTCACATCTCGTAGCTGGGGTTACACAGAACCTTCTTAATCCCAGTATTCAAATGCTCATCTGACGCATCTCAAATGTACTCACCTCGCCAGGCTTCGGTGGGCTGGTCATGTCATGAGAACTGTGGAAGAAGAACCACTTGTCAGAGAGTTAGTTTTCGCACCATTTTTGTACGATCGTGTTGTGTGAGGATATGATCGCTGATGTGGAACACTTTCTTGCAACGGTTTGCAAAAATATTCAAATGGTCGAAAGTTCAAATTATACAAAAATTCCAGATGAAAAGCAAGAAGTGTGTAGCAGACATGAGTTACCGAGTCAGGTAAATTTAGAAAGTGTTTAATCAGTAGAGAAAGTCAGGAACAAAACTATGTACACGAGAATTGCAAACCCTGAAGTGAGCACTCGAAATATAAACTTGAAACGGTGAACAAGTGTCCGTACCAAATATATCATGTGAAAGTTCACAACATGGCGACCGTGACAGCTTTACAGCTTCTATCAGCTTCAGCAGCTTTCAGCGGCGAATAAACAGCTTTTCCCACTCGGCTGCCGGCGTAAGGAACGCAACGCGCACACCAACCAACCGCCGAGCCGTTCAGTTTCAAGGTATTCTGGTTTGTGGCCGCGCGTTGAAGTCTCTCGAGGCACCCGAAGCCGCCATCAGTCGGTCCGTAGCATCGTAGCGGTAAAGTAAGTGGCCCGTTCCGTTCCGTTCCGTGGGCTTTCAGCCGTGGGTTTCGCGTGCGCATTCGGCGGACTTGGCCGGCTGGTTGCGTTGTGTTGCGTTGTGTTTTTTCGTCATCGACAGTGAGAGAGAGGGAGAGAGAGAGAGCGAGAGAAGGCGCAAGAAAATGCGTTTCATTCGATCTCCGGCTCCGGCTCGTTACTCGTTTTTGGCCGCAACTGGTGACTGCGGTGACTTCGTGGTGGTGTCCGTGCACCGCCCGCCGCCGCTGTGTAGGGTTTTTCTTTTTCTGGCCTTCTGACTTCTCGACTCATAACTCCCCGGAGCGGTTGGAGCCCCCCCCGGGTTGGAGTTCTTATTTTGTTTTAGTTTCGGCTGTCCGGCGTGTGTCGCGGTTTATTAGTTGCCCTGTGTCTTATTTGTTTTTCCTTTCCAATCGCTCGTTAAGCTTCTTTGTTTATTGTGGCCCCGGTCAGCTTTCGCACGCCCGCTCCGAGATCTTCGGTTGATCGTTGTTTTCGATTGTTGCGCAGCGTAGTGTTGAGAAATTTATTTATTCCCCCAAATTTGACACCCGCTGAGCACGATCGGGGTGGGTTAGCAGAGGTATCCTTTCGATGGCCCGTTGGAAGTGACAGCGAAACGGGGAACCGAAAAACGCTTGCTCTCTCCCTTCGGGGTCCCTTTTGTGCCGCTCGCCCTCTCCCTCTCACTCACACACACACGACCCTTTGAGTGATTAAAACGAAACCGAAGAATTGTACGACACGAAAAATTAAACGTTTTCACGCAGCATTTGGTCTCCCGCGCCCTGGAGACGGATCGTGTCCGAGATAGTCGGCGCAGTGTGTGGTTGTGCATCCCAGGGCACAAGGGCGCGCGCGTATGTGTGTGATTTTTTTCGAGACCGCGGAATTCCTCACCACGCACCTTATTTTTATTGGCCACTCTTTGTTAAATAAATTCTCTCCGTTGTTTCGGTGCCATAGGAAGGCGCAAGGAAGCGATGCAGTCAAAGTGCAACGAAATGCATACCGTGAGGTGATCCTGAACGGAACCCGATTTTGCTGCTGCTGCTGTGTGAGAGCGGTGGTGTGTGAGTGCAGTGCGTCGGTGCCTTTTTTAACGCCAGCAAGGAGCGAAGAGCCAAGTGATAAAGAATACGCAAAATTGGGAACCGTCCCGTGAGTGTGCTTGTGTGTGTGCGTGTGTGTCTTGTGCAAGGCTACAAGGCCGACACAGTGCAAGGAAAAAGGAGTCAAGCAGGATCAGGCCTGGAGCACCGGGCTGCGATCGTCTTTCGCTCGGCTCACCCAAACCGGTCCAAAGTCCGGCGGCCCATTTGGCGGTGGCCAACATCGATCAGCATCAGCGGAGGGTTATTTGGTGCTCTGCGAACGTTGCGTAACCTCAACAAAAAAAGTCGAAAGTAAGTAGTAGATTGTAAATCGCCCAATCGGTGGGTCCTGTCCGTCGTTTTCGGTCGCTTTACGAAACCATTTGCTTCAAAACCGGCCTCCGGCTCGTCTCCACGGCGGCCAATGAAGTGCAACCCGCGTCGCATTGCACCGATCGCGGTGGCATTTACGGTGTGGCCTTTGCGGTACGCCGTGTAAAGCTACACCGTCACGCTTGTTAATCATTGGCAAAAATTGGGCCCGTATCTCGCCGGCCGGCCAGTCGCAATCGGGGCCCCCCACCCCATACTTATGCTGGCCACCGCGTTCCGATTTGTTTTCCTAAGATTCGGGATCGGATCGCGGATTAGTGATTGGGCACCCACGTTGTTGTTACGGTACGAAAAAACAATTATTAAACAGTTTTTTCCCACTCGATCATTACTCCATCATTTCGGGCCGGATAATTTATTGGGATGATTGGGAGGTTTCTTGTATGTGGCATGTTTTGCATACGGCGAAGAAGTAATGACTGCCTTGTGACTCGCCTCTGATCGCCCCTGATCGGCTCAAAGCGTGTTACTACGTGCCATTAAACCGCGACCTGAAGTGGATCCGTTTCGTAGAAGAAAACAATCTCCACAAAAACACGTTATGTCCGCTCTTTATTTTATCAATTTACTACCTTCCCTATAACGGCTTTCCGGCCTCGTAGGCACCTGTGGTCGCCCCACCCTGTGGTGGGACCTGTGGGCTCGTTTTTCCCTGGCATCACTTTCCTCGCTCTACTTAACCCCGTGGCTCTAACCCCGTTAGAGGCGGCCTACACCCTCCTGGGATGGGAAGGCTTCCGCAGGTGCATATTAATTGTTATCGGAGAAGGGAGGCGCACAGAAAAAAAAACGGCCGATTACATAATGTGCGAATTAAGAATAACTGTGCAAAAGCTTGGCCCGGTGCTCGTGGCTGAGTGTGAATAAAACAGAAAAAACAGCGCACAACAAGCTGCGCCATTTTTTATTTGCGGTGTTCCCATGAACTTTTTTGCCCTTCCCCCTGATCACGGGACGAGGCAAATGAAACGATCGCGTCTCATTCGGTTTGCCCTCCGCGCGCCCGATCTGGTGCCCGTTTCGCGCAGGGCAAGGTCGAGATGCCATAAAAGATGCCGGCACCGCGGCAATGGCGGCGCACGAACGATGATTTAGCGCACGATAAAGCAACAAATAACACCGCACCACGCCCAGAGGTGCAATTACAGCGGCGGAGTCGTGAAGATCGCCAAACTGAGTGCACGACTTTTGTGTGTCGAGGATCGATCGCACCCCCGGGGCTCGGGGTGCGTGTGCCACAATGCGGTGCGTGAGTCATTTCGGGAAGGTGAGTGAGCGTCGTAGGGATCGCGTTGCCTTGTTCTTACCCACAACCGGTGGGCTCAAGAATTCCCCGACTCCGAAGCCCACGCAATCGACGCCGAGTCGCTTACTCAATCCGTGTGGGGAACGCACACGGATTAACCTTCAACTCCGAGGGCGAGGGAGGGTAGCGAGAGGGAGAGAGAGGGCGTGCTCTTCCCGCACCGTTCCGGCCGAACCATGATGTCATCGTCATCACTTCAACTCAGCCGGAGGTTCGTCGCTTGGGTTTGTAACGAAAGACTTCAACGGCGTTCAAGCGAAGCGGAGGTGTCATAGAAGTCGTTGCTTGTCTCGCCTTCGTGTGTGTGCGGGGTTGCGCTGTTCGGTTCGATGCTCACGTGCGCCCACGCAAGACCCAGCTGACTTCCGTCGAAGTACGGGGCCGCCGCCAAGTACGACGTGGCCATTGTGAATCCCATTAGTCGGTGACCTCTCGGTGCTCGGTGTCGGTGTGAATCGAGAGAAGAGGCGCACAGCCAAGGGAAGTGATGCTTATGGTTGCGTTTAATTCCATTACAACGGAAACGAAGTACCCACGCAGCGCCCTTTTTAATGGCGAGGCCATTTGCTTCGATTTGCAAACCTCCGGTGCCTTTCTTACGCTTTTTCCCCCCAAAAGCAAACCCTTTCGGCAGTGAACCTCTATTTACACACCTGCTTTTTGGGCCAACATCCATCGAAAATGGCATGTTTGGAGCCCCAGCGACTGCTTAATGGTAATGGGCCGCCCGAATGAATGGGCCGCGCGAGTCGACTTCCTCACGATGGGTTGCTTTAGATTTTCTGCGTTGTTGTGAGCCTTCCACCCAAAATAGACCCCGTAAGTGGTCGTTCAAAGTGCGAGCTGTGTCCGGGGAGAAAATCTTTCTCCACCGCGCGCTGACCGAGAATCGTAAGGAACCGGGAGGGATCGAAAGGAAACCAGAACGCAGCTTCGAATGCGGTTTGCGTCGTAGAGCCTGAAAGTCGAGTGGAGCGTTAAAGTCCCCCCAAAAAGGCGCAACGCTGCTTTGCTGTGCCCAGAGCGCCGTTAGCTCGCCTAGAGGTCATTGAAAGCAAACGCAGTCTGCCGAGCACGCCATTCCGCAGCAGCATAGCTGCCTCCGTTTCCACACACACACACACGCGCATTTCGGTAGCCCCACCAAGAGGAGCGTGTGGCCACATGCGCGTGGTGAGTGAATGGGCAAACATCAAATTGAAATTCGATTCGATTTCCACCCTCGAAATGCTGCGCGGATCCACCGCATGTGGCGGTACCGCTATGTTTTGGGTTCCTTCAACCGGAGGGGGGGCCGTGGCCCGGTGGAGCAGATGCGTGCGTGCCCATTAGCCCACGGCCCGGCCCGGCCCGAGTGCGTTCACACAGCTCGGGACCTTGCGGCACGGAATGCGGCATATTCGCGGGCAGACCGCTGCCCGCTGCCATACGGCTTTGGGAGAATGTTTATTTCATTCGTAGCTTCTGCTCGGTGCGTGAAATTATTCCGAAAGGTTTATTGCACTCCCGTGACGGTCACCGAAACACACGCGAGCTATGCGCGAGGCACCGGAGTTTTTTGAAGGAAGCGTCTCAATCGCAGAGCAGTCGATTGACAGCCGCTCGGAAGAGGTAAACAATTTACTCATCTCGTATCGGTGAAGGGAGCGCAAACACACACACACACACACACACATCCCTTTACGCTCTTCGGATTGAAATGAGGACACCCAGAACCGCAACCGAGAGAGAGAGATCATCGAATCAATTCGATGCATCTCTCGGAGCGATCAAATCGATCGCCATCGCGACATCGGCAAGCGTGTGGCGACCACGACGACGGCGAGGATGACGACGACGACGATTGAATTCGCGGTTAATTATTGTTTCTCTCCGCTTCGGCCACCCGAAAGGGGAACGGGTTCGTGCCTTAGGGTGGTTGAAGTCTTTCGATCGAAACGCGCCGCGGCGCGCGCCCGGCAAAAACGGGGCACCGTCGAAAAATGGGTCAGCCTCGAATTAACCGATGTGGGGCTCTCCCAGGGGGCACGGGGTGGGGGGAATCCTATGCTTTTGTCTATAATCCGACCGATCATCGGCCGGCCGGCGGTCACGAGCCCTCCTCGTGGCCGTTGCGAAAGGCCACACAAATCAACGAAACGAACGAACGGCCCGGTGCGATCGACGGAGCGATTATCGACGATGCGGAACGGCCACAGTCAAGCCAGCGAGCGAGAAGACGCGTCCGTCCAGAGCACAGGGTTTGCCCGAGGGTTATGGCCCAGGTGGCCCAGTTTTCGGGGGGCCTGACCCGATCACCGTTTGGTGAGTGTGTTGTAAATTGATAAACTGATGGTTTCGGTTCCCGGTTGCGGCAGGAAGTGTGATCCACATCGCGCTGGCCATCGCGGCACCCGGGGGCCACCGAAACCACTAATTTGGCTCTCCGCCTCCATCGTCGGGATCGTCAGATGCGAAATTAGCTGAAAATGGCTCAAACCTCTGGCATCCGGTGACGGCTCTGGCAGGCGAATTGGCCTTTGATCGGGCCACCTTCAGGACTCAAAGTTGGCATGGCCGTTTTGGTATGTAAACCTTTTTTTTAATTGATAATGATATCGAGCGCACGATGAGAAAGCGAACCGATAATTCGGTTTGCGTTGCGGGTCAACCCGTAATTGGGTGTACTAAGGTGTTCATTAGGTTTTGCGGGTCGATAAGAACGGCTCATGTTTGTGATTTGCAGCACACTTTATTATTCAGTATGGTCTCCCTGAACATCAATACACTTATTTCAACGAGACTCCAACTTAAGAATTCCATTTCTGAAGTGAAAAACTGGAATACCTTCAAAATACGTCTTCAAATTTGATGAAAAACGCTTTCCATGCCTGATTTTTTTAAGGTCTGGAAACAGATGGAAGTCGCTAGGGCCGAATATTGTAAATTCGTTGGATGCTCCAACCATTCGAAGTTTAATTCATGGATTTTTTTGGCATTTTCAAAATGCTCCTCAAAAGGATCAAGGGTCTAAAAGGCTACAATAATATTAAGAATTTATTGTTCACAAACTTAATTCCTTTCGCATCCCAAAAAACTTATGCTAACAATTCAATTCCAGATCCGAAGAACCAGGTTCACACCACTCTTTAGCCACTTGTTTTGATTCAGGATCATATTGATAGACCCAAGTCTCATCCACAGTGATGATTCAATGCACAAAATCCACTTTATCCTTTCGAAAAAGCTCTAAATGTTGCCGAGAAACTTGCATTCGAATGCGTTTTTGTTCCATTTTTAACGAATGCGGCACCCATTTTGCAAATAACTACCTGAATCCCAATACTTCAATAAAAATATTGGTTATACTGCCCAATGAGATGGCTAGGCCTTATACTAAATCTCTTTAAGTCATTCAACGATTTTCCAATACGATATTCTGTATTTTTCCTACGATTTCAGACGCTATGTCTGTTTTTTACGTTTTTGACATGGATCGTCTTGAAGTACGCTAGTAAGAACACGTTTAAACTCAGAAACGCACTTTTTAACCCCCTCATGGAAGGCGAAGAGTCCTTATAGATTTTCAAGATTCGTTCATAAATTTCCTTTGCTTTTAAACCTTCCTAAAATAATAATTCGATCACTGCACGATACTTGATTTTTTCTGTTGTAAAAAATACTGTGACTCGTCGATACTAAATGGCTTGTACAAAAAATTAAGCGGCGAAATGAAACTTCACATACGCTCATATGAAGAGTGTACCAATATAACAAAAAAAAGGTTCGTAACAGCGCCCTCTGGGAACTTATGAACTCTTGGAACTAGTATCATGATTATTGAGGAGAAAATAGAACGAAAAGATCACTCAATTCCGGAGTCCGGTCTCATCTGTCGCGAAATGCTTTGAAGCACCCGGTCCGGCACCCTGCTCGTTGGCAAATAAATCCCCCTTATCGCCTGCCTGTCGCCCGCTTCGAATTCTTCCGTTCTAACGGAACGGCACGCGAGATATCAATTAATTACGCCGGCGGTGCATGTTTCGTCACAACATTCCTGGCCTATCGCGACACCGGTTTTATGCTAATGCCTTCTGCCGTTCGATACGCTCTTCCGGCTCGGAGTAACGGTGCGAACGACGCGACGAAGCAGAGCAACCTGGGCGTGCGGCTTGCCGGGACATTCCTGGTTCTGGGTACGTTCAATTAAAAGCAATCCGGTGTCGCGTGCGTGTGCGCTGGGTTGCCCTTAATTGCCGAGCCCTGCAAATAACGTTTCCTAATTAAATCAGAATTAGAATCGCGAACGAGACGCACACTGGTTAGCATAATTATAGGACTACAGGCCCAGAGCTCGGTTCGGTGGTGAGGTTTATGATTTTATGAATGATTCTCGCAGCACCGAACGGTTCTTCGGGGGCTGCTGTGCGGAACAGTTAGGAACTCCCTTTTCCGGGCATCGCAATGCGCTACGCCGATCGCAATCTCGGGCGCCCCGGGAACTACCCGGGAACGTTTCGTTCCGTGGCTTTTTTCGAGTTTTCATTATTTGCCTATTTTGTAACGCCACCACCCCAAGAGCCCAGCATCGGCATTCGTGGTGTGTTCCACCGTTTATTGCATCGAAATTGGCCGATTGCCGGGCCAGGCGCGCGCGTTGCCAAAGAACCTCCAAACGAGGGAGGTTTCTTTTTTTCTTCTTCTGAGACCTCCTTCTTGCTCTATTCAACTGCAATTAACATACAATCGCCAGTGTGCCAGAGTGATGCTGGAGATTCGTTGGCCTTCTTTCTCTCTCTCTCTCGCGGGCGCGGTTGCTTCCTCTCATTCGCTCGTTCCCTGCGTGGCGTATCATCTCCGCGAGGCGATCATAATTTGTGACCCACGATAAGACGACCGTCGGTTCGTCGGTTGTTTTTCCCCCCCCGGCTGGCGAGACCCTTTCGGGGTGATTATTTTCAGCCGTGGCCAGGCGACGGTAGCAAAGTACTCTGTTCAAATAGCGAGCGCGCGCCCAAGCGCTCTGTCCCAATTATGTTGCCCGCCCGTTCGCAACAAAGGCACCCACCAGCCCAGCAGCTAACGGATTTAATTGGCCGGCCAGCAGCACCACCGCGGATTCCCATGTGCCGCGGAATGTGCGACGAAAATCCGTGCGATCGCGGCAAACTGTAATTGGTGCGATCGGCTCCCGCGGGATCCCGGGGGTTTTCGGGAAGCAGCATAATTAGTGTGCTCCCTTTTTGCGGGTCCGGTCCGGCAACGGCCGGCCGGTGCTGTTATTTCGGTTTTCGTAAAGTCATGAGCGGGCCGCGTCGGTGACCCACTTTCTGGCACGACCGATCCACGATGACCTTTCGCCGAAAGGGCGTACCGTGTAAGCGGGCGTGCGTCAGGTTAATATGCTGTGACGGAACGACCCGAAGCGCCCTGCCCGTGGCGCGGGTGATGGTTGATTTGCGGGTTATGATACTGAGGTGAGTTTGATGTCGCCGCTGTGAGGTGTCTGCTGCCATTACTAAATGGGACCGCTTGGTGCTGGGACACGCATATCGATCGCTCTTTATGTAACCCGGCCCACGATCCCTCTCTGTAATGGGTCGGCCACAAGGTCGTGCGTGTGGAGAGAAACAGACAGAAAAACATAGAGTGAGAGAAACAGATTCATGGTAGATTTTGGGCGAGATTGGGTCGGTGTCAGAGGACAATAATCCTGCTTCATATGCCTACTACAGGGTGGTCAAATAAGCGTTCTCTTTTTGAACTACCCATTATTTGACATTTAAAAAGTCAAACTTGATTCTGGAAACTGTAGACATTTAGTAAACACTTAGAAAATTGCAAAATTGGTCGATATACGCTTGAAGAAAGCTGGAAAATATTAAGAATTTTCAAAGTGATAGGTCTTAAATGGAACGGTACGATGTTTGAAAAGCTCACTGTATTTAAATTCATTTTCAACTCGCTGGATATGGTAATAAGCAGAATTGTCGTTTTTGAGGTTCACACGTCCTGCAAGAGAAGGAAGCGTCGAAGGTGTAAGCTACCGAGCAATGTTGGCAGATTGGTTCTTTGACGAAATTGAAGCTCAGAACTTAGCCGACATTTGGTTTCAACACGTGCCATATAGCGACAGCCACGATCAGTTATTTGCGCCGCATCTTCGGACAGCAATCAGCAGCAATGGTATTGTGACTTGGCCTCCAAGAAGTTGCGATTTGACACCATTGAACCATTGGAACACCATTATTATCTTTAGTGTGCGGTGAAAGATTAATGTTACGCAAACAAACCAGAAACTATTGACGAACTCAAGAGCGAAATTGGAATTGCTTTTGCCGTAGTAGGACTACATACAATAGAAAATGTACTGAAACATTGGGTCGACTAGTGCGAAGCCAGTCGTGGTGGACATTATTATTTTATTATCTTACAAAAATTATTTTCCACAAATAAATGTAATTAATGAACCTTTCGAGTAAATGTTCAAACATCGAAAAATATTAAGCCGGTTTTGTTTTATAACCAAATGAAAAAGAGAACACTTGCTGGATCACCCTGTAGATTTTGGGCTGGAAATTGGCTCACCCACCAACCGGTCGGTGTCAGAGGACAGTAATCCCGCCTCATTTGCTTACTACAAAATGCGAGGTGTTAAGGCGAGCAAATGGACCCGGGGAGCCAATTGTTGGCGCATTGTCGCTCCGTTCCGAAAATGGAAACTTGAAATTAGGCGTCGTGTGTGTGAGTTTCACGGCACAGTCGCACATGTTTGCGAATAAAGTTGATTATCACGAATGATTAATGAATTTTTATTCCGTTTTCGGCCGGTGTCGGTGCGATGAGATCAGCAATTATGTCATCACCCCCAGCATCATCGTCATCATTGACGTTGAGGCCGTTAGAGGAAACACCGTTGGTTTTTGCGCACAGACGACACACGGATGTGCTCGGATGTGCTCACCTCATCGACTGATTAGCGACACACAGGAAGACACGTGAATTAATAACGAATCTCTGTGTGTGTGCAGCGAAAGCAATGAAAAAGCGGCAACGAACGGTGCTTATAAAAATGCCACTCACGCCTTGGCTGTTTAGTGGCACCAGAAGCAGCTCGTTCCTGTGGAGCTGGAAGTTCCTTCTCCCTGGCTGGCCGGCCACTGGAAGAATGCTAATTGTAGAACCGGCCCTGGCCACCGGCGGCGGTCTCTACGCGCATTAAATCAACCATCGGACGATCGATTAATGCGGGTCGTACGGGGTGGTACTGTTATGTTGGCGAAAGTACCGACCAGCCGGCCCCCGTGGCGGCCGACTGGGCCGGTTTCCGGAAACGACCAACAACAAGATGGCCCCAGTGTGGTGTGGTGCGCGGGGAAAGACCTCATAATTATGCAGCTTCGGACGACGACGACGCCGGCCCGTGGCCGGGCCGTGGCTTCGATTCGCCGGGTTCGAATCGCATCGATCCATCAGGGCCGTCCGTCACGCGGTGATGTCATAAATCTTCGTCAGCAAAACAACACACGCCACGCCACGGCCGGCGTGTGTTCCGCCTTTCGGCTGCATCACGATCGCGGTTCGATCGCGCGATCCTATCAAGCCGGATCGGTGGTCTCTTCATGTGATGACTGATTTATTGGACTTCCTGGTACTTCATTCCGTTTGAAAAGAATTAAAAACTTAGCTCCCAAAGGGGGCCGCAGCCATTTTGTTTTTATCCTAGATGGCACAGCCAATAAAGTGAGCCTTGTCCGCAGCAGCGGTCGATCGCTTTGTCGTGCCAAGATCACCGCAAACAGCCTCATCAGCGGTCTGTCAGTCGCGGACCTTTCGGTCGGTTTGTCCCACAAACCGGAGACAATTAATGGCGCACCGACTCCTGGGACTGTCAACTGGGCGCGCGCGCGCGCTCCCCCTCGAGGGAACGATTATCTCAACGCCCGTGGCAAGATCACATCATAATTATTTTTAAAATTGACATTGAATAGCCCACTCGCCATGAAGGCTCCGGGTCCGGAGCTGTGATGATGATCGGAACCGCTTAATTGGGCCCCGACTTTTCGCACGGCAATTTGGGGCAGCGTTTGTGTGTTGACCCCCCCGAGAGGATTTCTTCCTCTTCTTCCGAAAAGGCTTGGTAAAAGATGGGCCAAATCTCAGCTAGCTCGCTCGGAATGCAAACAACGGCGAAACAACGAGCCAATAATTGCAAGCAGCTTACGGGCCGACCCGGGGCACACAATTGATCTTTAACCGCGTAATTGAAGAAGTGTCTTGAAGTGTGGCATCCGATGCGGTAAGAGAGCCGCGGACCGGAGCGGACCTTTGCCGGAGCGTGTTGGGTAATCGGTGATCGGTCGGTCGTGTGGTTCTTTTGGGGCTTTGTAGGCTCTTTTGTGGCATTTTGTTTTCGTTCGCGTGTTGAATAATGTTGAACACGGTTGGAGTGTTTTCTCTATTGTGTAGGCCAGGTGAGTGAGGCCATTTTGTTCATCCTTGAACAGTGGTCGCCATTTAAACCAATTACCTGCAAATTGAACACTTCGACCGACAGCTCATTCTGACCAATATTTATAGAATTCTCTCTAAATGCTTATCCGTAATTTTTAGCGACCTCTTGATTGATCTGTTGTTCGCCCCTTCCCACTGACGGAACAGGTTCCAGAGGGACAATCGATGCGCGCTACAAAACAAGTTGTACTTCCGAAGCATCCGCCTTATGCAACGGAACTGGTCGTCTGGACGTCTCATTTCTACTTCTCCGGTGTGCCGTACGTACGTGAAGTAATTTTCGGTTGGCAGGCCCGTGGAAAATGCCACGTGTGTGGGGGAGGGTGGTCTTTGGGAGGGACCCCGACAGCCGCACAAGCACCAGCGCGCCAGTGAAAAGCCTCCGTTCCAGCCATTAACTCCTTTCACTTTCACGCATTACTAACTCCACTCGCGCTCGTCCTTACGTAGGTGTGGTGTGTACCTTCTCTTCGGACCCTGCCGTGTGTCTGCAAAATCCATGCATTTATGGAAATTCAACCCGCCCCGGCACGGGTTGCTGATCTTAGACAGTTTTGCGACCCACTCACAGCCAGGGGGTGTTAATTAGTTTGCCATTATGAGGGGTCCGGGGTTGCAGATCGGGTTGATCAAATGTCTCCCTGCAACGAGCTATAGTACTAGGCTGTTCAATAAGTTCTTTGCCTCGATAAGGAAAACACATTTTTTATGGTTGAAAATACACTTAATTATTCAACATGGCCTTCCTGAACATCAGTACACATGTTCCAAGGAGACTCCAATTTATAAATTCTGAAGTGATAAACTGAAAGGGCTTCAAAATACGTTTCCGAAGCTGTTATGACGTCATCAGTGTATGAAAATCACTAACCCCGCATGCATTTTTTTGGGTCTGAAAACAGATGGAAGTCGCTAGGAGCCAAATCCGGTTGAATATGGTAGATACTCCGAACTTTAACTTTAATTCATGGATCTTTGCCATTTTCAAATTGCTCTTTTGACAAGTGTATTTTCCTGATGAAAGAGGATGTTTTTTTTCTGCAAACCATGTCTCCTTTCACGAATTTTCTCTTTCTGTTGGTCTGAAAAGTTACAACAGTAATAGCAATTTACTGTTTTATCAGTTTGCAAAGAATCCGCTAACAACATTACATTTGCATTCCAAAAAACTAATGTCAACACCTTTTTGGGCGTTTTCTGGACTCAAACTCGTTTTGAACCCAAAGAACCAGATTCACACGACTCTTAAGAATATTATTTTGATTCAAGATCATAGTGATAGACCCAAGTCTCATCCACAGTGATGATTTAATGCACAAAATCCAATATATCCTTTCGAAAAAGCTCAAAATGTTGCCGAGAATCTTGCATTCGAATGCGGCGAAGAGTCCTAATAGCTTTCATTATTCGTTCATAATTTTCCTGTGCTTTTAAACCTTCCAAAAATAAAAATTCAATCACTGCGCGATACTTGATTTTTTCCATTGTAAAAAATACAGTGACATGTCGATAATAAATGCCTTTAACAAAAAATGAAGCGGCCGATTGAAATGAAACTTCACATACGTTCATATGAAGAGTGTACCAATATAACGAAAAAAAAAGGCTCGTAGCAGCGCCCTTCGCTACCGAGGCAAAGAACTTATTGAACACCCTAGTAGACCCTACGGGTCGCTCCGTGGCTAACCGGAGGGCTCCGTCCGCCGCCCGTGCTTAGTGTCGGCCGTCGACGTCAAAGTCTGTGCCTTGTGGAGCATGATCGATGTTTATTATTCATGGCTTTCCGCCGAACCATGAGGGCGGTGTCTGGCCCGCCGCGAGCTAATTTTCATACGCCACGCAACACGAGCCGCCAAATCCTTTCGCCGCGGCACGGCACGGCAGCTCGTTAGCCCGCGGCATGTCGACCACTATCGTCGTGTCGTGCCGTGTTTTTAGGTAACTGGAGGCCAGCGCCCATGCGACTTACCAGATCACGAAAGAGACCCCTGAACCAGCACGAAATGGCGGCCACGGCGGCTGTGTCTCGAGGGTTTGTGGCGGCCTTTCGCAAAGGAGACCACGAATAGCGAGATCAGCTCCACTGACCAGAACCCGAGAAAGGATCGGCGATCGGTAGACGGGGTAGAACCTTACATCAGCGACGTGTTGCGCGGTGCTGTATCGATCCTTGGCCCGCTCGAGCTGCGGCTGCAGATTTTCCCCCCCAAAGATTTATGGGCAACTTCTTGGGCGATTGGTTCGACGATAAAGACCGAAGCCGAAGGATGGCAGCGGAAATCGTTTCCAATAATTTCACGCACCGTTGCGCATCACCTGGGGTAATGCACCATTTTATGCGCTCGATAATGCTATACGGCCGACGACTATTTGTTTGCCTCGCGCGCGCGCGGTCGATGCTTTATGAGTTTCGTTATCATAATGATGCGGCAGGACGGCGCTAGATAATAGATATTCATCCACACCGGGCCGGGCCACTCACCTACATTCACTTCCTCCTGGCGAGCAATTGGCGTGGGCTCACCGTCATCCGGTCCGACGCCTGCGTTCGGAAGATGCGAAATGTCTTCGCTTCGAGCAACCGCTGCTTTGTGTTGCGAACTGTTGCGTGTTACGTCAGCCCGGCATTCACGCACGTCTTCACGATGTGCGCGGCCTGGCCCGGGTGAAAGCACCGGGCGGCCGAACCGCTCGTGCCGAACGCATCTGGTGAGAAATCGGAAGCGCAATGGAAAACCCATCTCCGATCCCGCATCCAGCATCTGCCCATTTTCCGTGGCATTAGCGTTACCGGCGTGTCGGAAAATGGCGTACGGCGCTCTCTGCTTCCTGCTTCCTCATTTCCGAATGCCCGCGGCTTATGGGTGGTGCGCCAGCCAGCCAGCTAGCCAATCGAACCGGTTCCGTTCCGGAGCCGCGTAGTACACACGGAGTATCGTTTCCGGTCCGCCTTTTGGAGGCCCGTACTTTTACGGTACCCACCACCACACGGACACGGAGCCGGATTGTGGAATGTGGCGGCAAAATCCTGAAATCATCGCCACCGCAGGAAGCGAAAAGAAAATTAACAAAATACAAAACAAACGCACGCACGGTGATGGTAAAATTATCGATGATCTCATCGGTCAACAGGGCACACCGAAGGGGGGCGGGCGATCAAGTGGCAAACAAGTTTCCGGTGCGCCATTCGGGTTGCGACACGGCGACCTGTTTTGTAAGCGACGGCGACGAGTTGCCGGCGGAAGTTTTTTTTTCTATTGAGAAAGATGCGAAATTTCTCCTGCATTTCAATAAGCGGTGACATATTTGTGTTTACAGTCAATGGGTTGGGTGTCGAACAGACTGGGCCGGTTTTGCGTCGCGCCTTATGCTGAGGTTAAACGCCTGTTGTAAGCGAACATACTCCTTTAATTTATTCAGCTACATATCGAGTATACAAGGTGTTCCATCACTATCCATACTATTTAAATGTCAAATAACTCCGCTATTTGTAAGTCGTTTTTGGCAAATGAACAAGATTTATTTGGGATATAGAATGTCGTTTATTCATCATCCAGAATACAATATCGATCAAACGACCGCCTCCATTAGACACACAAAAAGCGGCCTTTTTGGGGCATTTTTCATTGTATTTGACAACATTTCGTTAATAGACAATAATATCATAATAAAAATAGCAGCGACTTCCGCTGTGATGTTAGCTTTCAGTTCTTCAATGTTCTTCGGTTGGCTGGCATAAACCTTATTCTTCGAATAGCCCCACAGAAAAAAAGTCGGAAAAAATTCGGCATTAATAAGCACGAACAGTTTTCACAATTTTCACAGTTGAACGATTATTTGGGCTTACAAAATCGACTTACAAATAGCGGAGTTTTTTAACATTTAAATAGTTGGAACGTGATGGAACACTCTGTAGAAAGAAGGGTTCATCGTCTCGATTAATGTTGAAATCATCAAAGTATTTTCAAATTTTTTAGGCAAAATGGGCGATTTAAGATTTATACTATTCGCATACTTTAAACTTCTCCATCTTCTAGTGTTTCTGGGGGGGCCACACGAAGCGTGAAAAATCAATTTGACATTAATCTATAATGTGTCCAATCTTTTGCGCTTTTGTCAAATCGCGGAATGAGTCCGCGGAACGATTTGACATTACAGATTAATGTCAAATAGATTTTTTACGCTTCGTGTGGGCCCCGCTTTTCACTTCATTAGAGTCACGTTATGCTGAGCGAAACATACGGATTGAAACTAAAAATATGAATTGGAAAGTGGCTTAAGCATTGCCTCAATGTTTATAGTTTTTTTGCAAATCGATCGGTCGTCTTTCAAAGACCCACAATTTTTGTTTCTTTTTCTGTGCTTTCAACATCTCGGTTTTTGTTCCGTCCCGGGCGAAACCAGGCCATTCGGCTCGTTTTCGGATAGTTTGCTAGTTTACCAACAAAAACTAGTTCGACCTGGTGGTTCGATTTCGAAAGCCTGAAAAAGGCGTAAATTAACCTTAAACGAAACTCGGGCGCCAGATCGATGTCACCCGATCGGCGATCGTTATGCTGCGCGGAGTTTTGTCGGCTGCTGCCCGGCCGTTATCATCCCGATCTCGGCCATCGGTGCGCGCCTGATCTCTCTGAAGGCGCGCCGTTCGCTGCCGATCGATGATTGGCAGCTACTTTCGCCCCAAGCTTTTCCCAATTTTCTCGAAACCGATTTCAATTTAAAGCCCCCCAGCATCAGATTTAATCTTTCTCTCTCTCTTTCTCTCGCTTGCAGATCCATCAATGTAATCAAAATGGAGCTTCCCGCGATCGTTGGCACCATCGTATGCGTTTTGGTAAGTTCCGGGTTTCAGCGCGGCCGGAAACAGCGCTTTCGGAGCGACCGCCAAAGTGCCGTTGGCCCATATTTTGAAACTCATCTCAAACGAAGAAGACCCACCGAGAAGGAGATTGTCACGGCAAGGGTTCCAACCGCCTCACCGTAAGCGTAGCTTTAATTTCCTGTTGCGTGTCGGCCGGGCGCTGAACGTCAAATTAATGTGCGGTGGCCAACGTAGCGTTTGCCACCGTTCCTCCGTTCGCAACACACGCAAAAGACACCGGCTGGTCGGGACGACGTCAGTCTGGTCTGACGGGCGCACGTTTGACGGCGCTCCAATCAGCGGGCAACTCCGGGTCTGAGTCTGGGGCGAGCTTTTGCATCGATGATGATAATGATCAGTCGCTGGCGTAGCGAAGCGAAGATCGTTTGCGGAACAAGTCCCGACTCCCGGGTGCCGTCGCCCAGTTGGAACACTGATTGGAAAGCTAGTTGGTGGTCGTTTCGGTCCCAACTACCTGACGGACCTGGTGGTGATCGCGTGATCGCTCCACGCCGAACTGATGAGCCTCCGGAAGACGAGCGTCGATCGAGCGGTAATTTTGCTTCTTCGTCTTCTGTCACCTGTCAGAAGCCGGTCCCTTGACGGGGCTGGGATAAACGACGCATTCCTGCGCCGCGCCCCGAGAGGGCTTCGAGTTAGAGGCTAGGCCCACACGATATGTAAATACGCCACCTTCCCGTGGGTATCAACCTTGCAAGGGCAAGGTTAGGACCGTGTTCGGGTTCGAGAGCTTCTCGGAGCCTGGGATTCGGTTCACCGCTCGGGGAGTCCGGAGATCTGATCTGCAAGCCCAAATCTGGGGCCCCAAACGATTACGGTGCAAAACTCAACCGCCGCTTGGTTCGCTCGGAAGAATTTGGCGGCGTCCGCGGCTTGGATGGTCGTAACCTGTCCGTAAGTAGGGCACGGCGGTGGTGGTGTTAATGGCCGCCGCCGTCGATCGACCGAAGGCCGCTAATCTTTCATCGTTGCCCATTCGCGGATCGTTCTCGAGAGCAATGCCTCTGTTTGACAGGCCCGCCGTGTGGCAGATGCTTATCAGGGTCGGACCGAATTCCGCGGGGCGAATTCTTGGTCTTGACGTTCGGCTGACGTCGACCTCTAGTCCGAGATAGGCCCCTGGGAATGTGTGTTGATGAAGTCATCCTTATGAAGGCTCTCGGGACGTCTAAATTAAAACCACGTTCTCCGGAGTCAGAGTCGGAGTCGGAGTCTTCTGAGTCCTCGCCGGGGGGGTCTCGCTCTATCAAAACACACCTAATGATAGTGCTTGGTGGTCATCTGTGAGCTGACACGGGACAGCCGAGCATGCTCACCTGTCGGTGCGCGAAATAATTGTATGCGCATCGCGTGTGGGTCCGCCGTGTGTAATGACTCCCAGCGAAAACCTGGAGAGCCTACGGAGGGCATCGGAGATCCAAGAAGCAGAAGAACGTGAGATGGGCCGCGACACTTTGTAGCACCGACCGGGGTGGGGAAGGAACCCAGGCACGGGAGTGCGTGCCTAGTTGCGGGCGCGGATGCAAATTGGTTACATTGTTACAGCGTTACGTAAGCGAACAGCTGGCGTCCGGCCGACTCTTTCTGCTCGCTACCGTGAGCTGGACTCGCCCAACCCAGCTGTCCATTGTAGCCTCTGCCCGAATTGGTCTCTCCGGCGAGCCACAGAACCCAACGGCATTCTTCGCGCGAAGGGCCAGCACCCGGCCATTGTTGTCCATCTTCGTCAGGTTGTGAAATGTTGCTGCGTCACGCGCGTGTTCATTATTCTAACTGTTATTCTTCGTTCGGCGGAGTCCCTTGCCCCATTTCACGCGGATTAAGGATCCCGAGCTCCCCCCCGAGTGCAATTACGCCACGTTCGTGGCGTAACTCCTACAGACTGCGACCTTCACGGGGCACCATATGTGTGGCCAGTCAGGGATATACGTAGTAACTGTGAACTGCCTGCCTGGCCGGCCGCGCGAGAGACATTATGCATTTAGCGGGAGGGTTCGCCGAGGCCTCGAAGAGCAAATTAAAGCGATGAAATCTTTCGACCCGGTGCCAATTGCACCCTTCCGTTGCGCCGTTGTTTCATTACATCAATTTACTGGGCCGGCCCGAGTCGTGATCGGCGCATCTTGCCCGGACGCACGGACCCCCAGCAGCCCGGGTGGGTTGACCCCCAAAACCTTTCGCTGGGCCGGGCGGCCGAACGCCTCGCCCTGGGCTGCGCTGGGCAGGGTACCGTTAGTTGGCCCTTCGTCGCGTACTTTGACACATCTCGGTGAAAAACGCCACTCACATACGATAATTCCCGGACCCGCGGACGGCTACGGCTTTGGCTGCCTTTAAGTGCATTCCGATCTGTGCTGTGGTCTTCATCCGCCAGGGCCCAGCGACGGCAAGAGGTGGCCCCAACAAAGTTGAGAGACCGACCGGCCGACCGACCGAGCAAATAGCCTAGGTCCGCGCCCACTTGGTGGACTGCGCCGAGATCGGAATCGCTTAGGAAAATGGCTACATTAAGGAAAGGGCGAGCTATATAGGGTGATCCGTGAAGTGGTTGGGTTTTAAACTTCCGATTAGTTGACTTTTAAAACGCCAAACTTCATTCTGGAAATTGGAAACATTTGGTAAAAACTTTAATGTTTACGAAAAGAAACGCTTGCAGAAAATTGGGAAAATTGGGAAATTGCCAAAGAGTTCCAACAGTATTTGGGGCTCAGAAAACCCCCACACGTCGTGCAAGAGAAGCCAATGCACCCTGCACAACGAGTGACCGTTTGGTGCGGATTTTGGTCTACTTTGGTCAACTTGGGGTCTAAACTTTTACAATTGGAAAATAATAAAACTTAGACTTCCTTGTTGTTTCAAACCAACTCCGTCGTCACCAATAGAAGCGCACCGATACTCGTCGATTCTCATCGGTCTTAGACCGAAAAGGCGTCACGGTTGACTCAAACTGTCTTTAAAAAGTCTTAGTCTTGCCCACCTGGAGCTGACGTTCCTCCAGGCGGACTAGAGAACCTCAAGAATAAAAAACCTTTACATCTTCAGTTCTTACCGCTTTCTTAGAGCCTTTCGACTCATTCCCTTCTGTTGATTTATTTCAAGAATAAGTCGATTTGATATTCGGTCCTTTTCGATCCGTTTGCCGTTCAATTAGGATTGCAACCAGCCTTTTTGGCATTTGGCTCCATGCTCGTTGAGGCAAGCTCGCTAGCTAATAACGTGTTCCGAGAGCAATACGTTCTTATGACCGGATGTTATGTAAGTCATGCGTTCTTCTGAAGTGTTGGGCGATTCTTAGGCAGCTTCATTATCATGTTATCCGGTAATTCGTGCTGGCCATAAGGTTTCCAATGTAACCAGACGTGGTGGTTGACTATAAGGTCCCGAATCTGGTTGAGTCGCATGCTGATAGCGTGTCCCTGGGCTGATAGCACTTGCCTTGGTCTTTGCACATCAACAGACCATTTTTCTTTGTAAATGTAGAAGGAGTAACCGTCGAGAAATGTTGGCTATCTGGTTCTTCGGCCAAATTGAAACAGAAAACTTGGACAAAATTTGGTTTCAAGAAGACATTTGGTACCACCCTATACAAGAGTCGGGTCCAATGGTACACTGGAGCACGCGTTTGGGTCCCTGGGGACGCCGTGAACGACGGCGTGGACCGATAAGTATCGGACCACGGGGTTGGTCCGGGTTGGCGGTGCGCAAGACACGAGAGAACCCATAAAGACACGGTGTCTTGCGGGGAGACCGCTGTCGTGCACGACAACGACTTCCACCGTCGAAGGCTAACCGCTCGGTGTCCTGGTGTGGAGTGGAGTTTCTTTGTAGAAACCTCAGCCAACAACAGCCGGGCCGAGCCGGGCCAGGCCGGGCGACACAGAGTCGTAAGTTGTTTTTCAACTTTCAAAAAGCACAAACAACACGCCGGTCGGGGTCGGGGTCTCTGGAGTCACCTGGATGTCGCCGCCGCCGTCGTGAGGGCATTACTTTCAGGTACCTCCGGACCTCCGGCGAGTTTCCGGGGTGGTGCTGGTCGAAAGGGTTTGTTTCAAGAGTCCCACGGCGGCCGATTTATCATCCACGGAACCAGCCACGTTAGATTCGCGTGGATTGCAGTGGTTTGGTGGTGTTTTCTGCCCTCCACCAGATGGCGCTGGGATCAATGGTATGATCTTTCGCGGCGTTAAACGCTTCGGGCGGAGCCTCACACCTTGCCAGCCGGGTGCAACTTATTGCGATCGTCGTTTTGTAGCCCACCACAATGCTGTTGTTTCGGGTGGACCGTAACTAACCTCACTTTGTGTTTCTTTTCTTTCTTTCTCCCCAACAGACAATAGCAACTTTCACACATGGCGCGCAGATTCCATCCATGAAGCGTAAGTATCCCCGTAATTATTCCCGTCTCGCCGAGAAGATAGGTGGCCCAGAGGTGTTGTGTGTGTGAAGGGCTCCACTTGTGTTCGGTTGTTGTCCGGCCCGAACGGGTGACACGGGCGCGCCATGATGCAACCGATGTTGGTTCAGTTGGTCGCGATCGCGGATGGTCATCGAGACCAGTTGAATGACGCCATTTTGTTGACGCCGGCCACAACTTTATGACCCGTTTCGACATGTCGACTTTGTAGATAGTCAATATTTGGCTTACGTGACCGACCGTGGGGAGTTTACGGGTTTTTGAACGACGTGGATCTTCCATTAATGCGACGTTTCGTTTACGGAGGCTAATAAAATGGCGCGTTGCATTCGCGACGCTTCAAGGACGAAACTGGCAAAAACCGATCAACCAAATAGCCGTTTAATAATTCAAGATCGCGCGTTCGGCGTTCGGCATTTTATGGAGCCAGCTGAGTCTCGAAGGTTACCGTGCCGTTCGCCTGCCATTGGAACTTGGGCTTGCGATGCATCACTGACGCGATTACAGACGCGATCGTGCATCGTGTTTTGTGCTCCAGCACACATGGACGGCCGTTTAACCCGAGCGACCCCTTCCGAACCCGGAACGGACTCACTCCTGAAATCGGATTTTCCGCCCCGACCGGACCATAAATCAATACCTTCGAGAACCTGAACGATCCATTACGGAGACCGTTTCCGTGTGTTTTGGGGTTCTCCGCCGGGCTGCCGAGTGTAATTTATCGTCCGAAGGCGCTAGGGCCGCCCGCTAATTTCGAGGTATACTTTTCATCAGCCAAGGAGCCGCGGAGCATCGGATGCATCGCAGCAACCGGCGCGGCTCGTCGGCAACTCGGTTGGTGCGTTTCTGAACCGTTAACCGGGTGCCGGGATGCGCACCGAACGATCACCTACCGTGCAAAGTACTACTGTGGCCAAAAAGTATCGGGGATTCGTTTATAAGTCGAAAAAGCTATCTCCAAATCGATGTCCGGCATTTATTCCAATTCTTTGAACGGTTCGAGCGCTCCTTTTTAGAAACAGACTTTAACATACGAGGGTTGATCAAAAAGTTTTACGACATTGGGATTTCCGCGAGCATTTGTGACGGATTGTTTCGGGCGAATTGCGCATAACTTGAAGGAAATATTCTTTATTGACCATTCTGTCCTTTGACAACAACTTATGATGCACTACGACCTTGCAATCGAAGAAAACTGTAAGCTAAACTGTAAGCAAAACTGTTCACATTCTTGGCTTTTTGACGTTCACATCTTCTCGGCCCTCGGAAAAAATTTTTGAACCATCAATAAGCGCTGCTTCTGGTCTTAATAGCTTCACCATAAGTCACAGTCAATATTTCGAATGCATCCGGCCTTTTAATTTCGTTTTTCACACAAAATTTGATAAAGATTCTTTGCCATCCATTTTTTGGAAGAGACAACAGCTGTCAAAAATTGACTGATTACTCAAAATGGCGGAACTTTTCACCATAAATCATGTGACATGTGTAGCAACCTAACGCCACAAAAGCATCGAAAATCTGAGATACGTAGCCCGCAGAAATTCCAATGCCGCGAAATTTTTTGATCACCCTCATATTCTTCGCCCTATCTGAACTACTTATGTCGAAGGTGTCCTCAAATCCAGAATATCTGGTCTGTTTTGACGCAAGGCATTACGCAAACGACGCCCAACACCCAAACAGTGTTCTCCGTTGACAGTTTGGCCAGTTTGGAAGGAAAGCATCACGAAGCATCAAACTCATTGAATGAAACCCCCTTTTCCCGTGTGTTTTTGTTCTCAGTAGTATGCTACGCCCATGGTTGTGCTTTTTTTTATTTCCTTCCCAAGTTCCAGCCACGCACCGGGAGTCGGTAATTGGCCAAACGAAGGGAAGTAATTTTTCATTGCCTGCGTATAATTGTAAAATTATGATGCACTCGGCTCGGACCGTTTGGTTCCCTTTTTTTTCGCTCCGTAATAGATTTCTAACGCCGTTACGATCGCCGGCCGATCGGCCGAAGTGGCTTCCGATCGTTAGTGGCGTGTTTCAATTGGAGCCCCCCGACGAAACTGGCCTCTCGTTTGCTTCTTTAATAAATTGTACAGAAAATGGAACGTTTTCTGGTGGCAGCTTAACTAAATGCTTGGGCTCACGGAAAGAAATTACTCGACCTGGCCTGAGGCTGGACGCCATTTTTATGGTTCTTGGCTTGGAGGGCACGGGACACCCAAGGCCCAAGAACCAGGCTCGCCGTGTTAGGCATTCGTCGTGTGCTTTGCATTCGCTCTGTGCGTCCTGCTGCGATCCTGTCCTGTGGCCGCGGCCGGCGATGCTACGGCTTCTCCACACACACGGAACTGCACCGAATGTGTGCAATTAAATGTGCGTAAATGTGCCGAGGCTCAAGCCGTAATTACTGACGGCAGCAGCAGCAGCAGCGACCGCTGCAGAACCTCGCAGAAGGAACGCAGAAATAGAACGTTGCGCGGTGAAAAACATTCCAAAAGCGGAACCGGCAGCACACGATGACCGTGTGCCGGGGCCACTAGCATGTCCCCACACACACACACACGCGCGACGGGTAATTCAATATTCGTGTAGAACGTCCATTGACCCCCCCCGGGCCGGGAGGTCGACGACGCCAAACACATGTGCTATACCTCCGGAGTGACCGCCGTAGCCCGGGTCCCGCAGGTCTTAGATGCCACCGTAATCGAATGCAATCGAGGGGTGGCCATCGGCCAACCCGGTTCCCCATGGCCACCACCGACGACGACGACGACGACGACGGAGACGATGTGCAATAACTGCTTGGACATTAAAATAAATGGGAGCAATAAAGCCACAGATGGCCGCGAGTTTTCGTAACGCGGAGCGCGAGCGCGCGGACGGATTAAAGGAAAGAATCTTTCCTGTGGTCGGCGTATGGCGTGTGTGTGTGTGTGCGTTCTTGAGTTTTCCACCGCAACCGTCACGCTTCAATACGCTTTGTCGTCCTGAGCTCGCCGCCCCCAGAGAGGACTCCCGGTTAAGCGGGGGGCTATAAATCGGAACCGTCGCCATCGTCGGCTACGAAGAAGATTAATATTGTCACGAACCGAACCCGTCGGACACTGATCCCATGGGGTGGGGGGGGGGGGAAACCTAAACCTCCCCCGGGCACGCGAAGAATGTCTCGATCGGGCAAAGTTCAATGACCCCGGCGCAAAGAAACTAACGAAGATCTGACTCTCCCGGTTGTTGCAGGCTCGGCGATGATCTTCAGCAAGGAACCGACCGTGCGGATACAATGCCTGTCCGGCTCGATGCTGATCACGCTCAAGGATGTACCGACCAACCTGAACGGCCAGTTCAGCGGGATGGTGTATCCGAAGGGGCTGCCGAAGAACTCGAGCTGTCTCACCGAGTACCACCAGCAGGAGGGACCGCTGCGCTACAAGCTGCCACTGAAGAGCTGCGATACGATGCCGGTCGAGATGGTAAGTAACAGAAGTTGATCCGGCTGGAATCGGGAACTCCTACGCCCGCCCACCAGCCGGGATTGAAAGGCCACAGACCCTGACGAGTGACATCATAGGCCGAGTTCCGGTGTGTTTCGAGCCGATTCTCGAGCGACCCACGCGTAGTCATTTCCTAGGTTCTCTGGGTCTGGCAACGCGCGTTGGTGGTTACGCAAACCCCCAAAGGCCGCTGTCGATCAGATAACGAACCTCTCCGGATCATTAGTCTTCGCTGCGGGTTGGGTGTCAATGTCAGTATATGGAAATGAGTGTCACGTAACCGAATAATGCGCAACCGTGTGGTCGTGAAGCCCTTGACGGCCGATGGGTCGCCCTTGTGCCAGCGGTTTACGGATTTACGACCCATCGGAGTCTCGGAGAGGTTCGCGAAATGGCCTCACGATGTGGCACCTGTGGAAAAGAGACACTCTGCCGGAGGGGTTTTAATTTGTGTTAATCACTCGCAGCTCGATCGATCGTCAAACAAGTTTTCTCAGTTTTTCAACATCGGAATGTTGCCGCTGAGGGGCGGTGAGAAAATACTATTTTTGAATTATGCCACCTCAAAAGCCGGTGGCGCCACAAATGGCGCCGTTTATGGCAAAATCTCACAGCGGTGTGGGTAGCCGGTTTTCATGCCCGACCCGACACAGAATGCACACTCAATGCCGCAATCGATCATCATCGCACCGCGCCGCGCCGGTGACTCGCGCGATCCGCGTGGCCCCGATTCGCGATAAATGCGTTCTAAGTGGAAATGCTCCCATTCACGTGCACGCGCGCCCGTCGGTTGGTAACGGTTTGCAACACGCTCTACATACGTGCCGTGGCGTGCTAATGGCAGGCCAGTCTTCAGCTTCCAGCTTCGGGTCCGTCCGTCACACCCGACCGTCTGCGATCGAACACGGAATGGGCGGTGGCTACGAGCCCGGGGAACCGGCGCCGGAACGGGAACGATCGCGAGGGCAGAGCTTCCGGTTAGATTGGCCCAAAAAAGGTGGTAAATTTGTACGCACATTAATGGCGTCCGTATTCCGCGGACCGCGATGACATCAGCTCCAGCTGCTTCGGGGGTTCGTCGCTTGCTGTCGGTCGCCCCATCCACGCGGCGCATTGAAGTCTTTCGTTTTTGCGTTACGAGCGACGCTTCCGCGTAGAATCGTGGGCACAGTTATTACGACGATCGCGCCGCCAGTCATGCGCGCAAGCCATTCTCGGGTCAGGGTCTTGGGCCAGTCACAGGATTCCCTTAAATAAACATTAACCGCCACAAGCAAAAGGAACGAAATTAATTGACGGCCGTCGGCCAAAAAAAAGGTAATGGGTTTCGTGCGTGTTCGTGTGGCAAAAAAACGACCCACACGGGCCGTCGCACCGAGGGTGGCCGCAGACTTCCTGCTTCCTTCGCGAGGCCATCCGCGTGATGTTGTCTGCGTGTGTGTGGTGCTCATCGAGCGTTGTAACTCATCGATTGGTCAGGTCATCGATTCGGGTTCAGAAACGAAATAACTCATGTCAGGGCAACGCATGGGCGAAAAAACAATGGACCCGGACGGCCGCGTAGGACTCTGTGTGTGTGTGTGTTTGTGGTACCCATTTGGAGCCAATATCCTGGTCCGCGGCGAAACAGCGGTTAATATGGTGCCCCGGCCCGTAACTAACATCGCACCACCGTGGGTATGATTAATCAGCACTCCGAAAACTCCGATTGCAATGACCATCTTCCCCACGGGTACTGCCTCACACCCCCCAACCCCCCCCCTCCGCGACCCAGCACTGCGTGCAGAATGTCCATGCATTCCCCAACAAGATGGATTGTTCTGCCGCGAACGCTTCACGCTGGGTTTCGAAAAACCCAGCGGCCGACGCCTAAACGGCGCGTCAGCTTGGACAAAAATAGAATTGCCTCATCGGGTGTGCTCCGTCTTCTTCTCCGCCGGCCGTTTCCTTCTTTTTTTTCCCCAATTACATTGCCCATCGACCTGGCCGGCTGGCTTCCTTCATTAATTCAACGGGGCGCCCGCAAACGGCGGGCAAACCCCGGCAGTCGAGAGGCATCTTCACAACACTGGCCCTCGCCCCGACTAAAGTCATCGGTCGGTCCGGCGAGGTCCGCGGGTTTAAGAATTTATTTTCAATCGTGCCAGCGCCGCGCAATGATTCTCAGCAACGCCTTCCAGTGCCCGGAACGTCCCCTAAGGGAGGTGAGAGGGCGGGTAACACCTTGGCGGGGTCCGTAAAACAATGAAGGCTTTGCGCACAGCGACTATCGGCTGATCACACACTGACTAACGACGAACATTAGCCCAACGAGCCGGGTGTATCCACAGCTGCGATCGAGGGAGAGTGAACGAGAGACAGAGAGAGAAGCTGTGAAGCGTACATATTTCACGCGAAAGATGGGCAAAAATGCAAATGAGCCACCAACTGCCGCGAGTCGCCGCTCTGAGCCGCGCCAGATGGTAATGAGTTTATCCTCGGAACCAATCCACAACCCTATCGACCGTGGGGTGCCCTAACTGGGCGGTAGGGGGTTCGCAAGAGCAACTTTACGCGCTCCAAAATAGGAAGCAAGTAGCTCCGACCGGGTGGATCGACTGTGGACACACACTCGTATTTCGTAACGTTTCGCCAACACGACCTGAAGCGGCCGGAGGTGAGCTCGCGAAGGCGCCACGGTCCGTAATCGTCCTCAAGGTTGTTGCCGCCGTCGTCGCGACATCCGCACACACACGAACAGAAGTGAAGGAAGCCGTACAAAGCGCGTGGGGTTTACCGTCGAACCCGTCTCGAAGGCCATGTTTTGATGAAGCGTTTGGATCGAGTTCTTTTTGCTGTTTGGATGTTGCCTTTTTCTTTAAATCAAATTTCGATTTTCATTCCAAATTCTCGGGCTTGGGACATGATGTGACAAACATAGCGCGGATCGGCGCCGAAGTCGTGAGTAACGCCCCTGCGCAAAGCGAGTGACCACCTGGACCCCCAGGCGGCGGCCCAGACACATTCGCACAGGCCTGAGCTCCGGCTCCGGGTGTCTAGGTGGTAGTGCCAACGGGTGGTATTTAATCACCACCGGTTGGTATTTTCGATCGAACCAGTTTCGCGCCGATATTGCCTTTTCGCGCACGCACTGCAACGGCCCCTCACGACCGGGCAGAGACAGACGTTTGAGCTGACATTTCGAGCTTGGGTGTTCCCGGCTGTCCTTTCTGGACCGCTGGACGATCGTTTCGCCGTTTTCGTCCTCTGGGAAAGGAATAAATTGTTCCACAGCGCTCAGCGAGCGGACGGATTGCGAACGGACGGAATATTCGATTGCGCAAGGCGCTTTGGCTTGGTCGGGTTCCCCGCTGGCAACGCCATCATGCCTGATTGGGATCGCAACCATCGATGGGGTCATGCCGAAGCAGGGTCCGAATCCGACCGTTGTTGGCGCACTGTCACGGTTTTCGTGTATTTCGGAAATCCGCATCGGCTTACGTAAAGAGCGCGTTCGTTATGTCAGCTCGCGTGAGATGATCCTCGGTCGATTCGGTCGAGCGAATCCGTCATCTTACAATGGCCTTCCCGGGGGCCTGGAAATGGGTTTCGGGAAGTGAAAGAAGTGATTCGATTAAGCGGCAAGCGAAAAGGCCATTGATTAGTGCCAAACCACCGCCAAGTGCTCACAATTAAGTATCATTGATTGGCGTATTATTTAAAGCGTGCTTTGGAGCCTCAAAGTAACTAAGGAAACCGCAAAGGTCCTCACAAAACAATCATCGTTCGAAAATTTACATATTATTAACAATAGAAATGCAATCAAATCAACAAGTTCTGGAGAACGAATGTAACGAGTAACTTGAAATTCGAAATAATAAAATGTGGATAAAAAAAACGTAGCAAGGAACAGAAACCTAAAGCTGATGGAGCTTTAACTGAGATATAGTTTATTTAAAACTTCTGTTTCTGTGATCATGCCTTAGCATTTCATCGGTTCACGTAAACGTATAGGTTTCTCCTTTTACTGAACGATTTGCAGTCGTGTTGACGAATAATCGGTTGGTATGCCGCTGATCTTTATGACCCCTTTATCAAACTAGCTGTCGTTTACAATATTCTACAAAATTTGTTATCATCTGGCGGTATCTAGCTCGGAATTGACGGTAGTGGTCTTCCCGATCGGTTGAGGGTTTTTCAGTGTCCCAGATACGGCAAATTTGCTTGTTTACGTAGCCGCCAAGTGAAAAATGAGCCTCGTTGCTGAAGAAAAATTATGCTGAAAAAATTAGCAACAATACACGTTGTTCTGTGGTTAAGCGATTCATTTTATAAAATGACAGACATTGAACTAAAAGTTTGGCACTTGGACGACTAATTTTCGTCACTTCTTGACTTTAGTAACACATCGTTCAATAAGTCCCGAGACTAACTATGAAAACAACATTTTATCGGCAAAATTCTTTATTAGTCATCAACATAATCTCCTTAAAGTGTAATACAATCATTCCACACTTCTCTAACTTTCCAATGCCATGTTTGTAGAACGGTTCGTCTTTTGACTCAAAATGAACCTCAGTAGCAGCGATCAGCTCCTCATTCGAGCCATATCTTTTTCCCTGGAGCATCTTTTTGAGATCCGTAAAGAGCCAGTAGTCGCTGGGGGCCAGATCCAGCGTGTACGGAGGATGAGGAGCAGTTGGAAGCCTAATTCGTTGAGTTTGGTCATCATTTTGATTGAATTGTGCCATGGTGGCTTTTGTTCCAATGTGCGCAAACGCGGCACCCATTTGAAAAAAACCTTTTTCATATCCAATTTTTGGTGCAAAACAGTAAATGCACTACCAGTTGATTGTTCATCATCTTAGCTATCTCGTGCACTTTCATTTTGCGGTCACCCATCACGATTTTCAATACTTTCTTGATGTTTTCGGGAGTTACTGCCTCATTTGGCCGCTCTGAACGTTCCGCATCATTTTTATCAGCACGACCGCATAGAAGTCAGCATACCACCGAAAAATGGTTGGTTTCGACGGAGAAGAGTCCGGATGACGTTTTTCAAGCCATTGCTGAGCTTGAACAGTGTTTTTTTCCCATTAGAAAACAATGTTTTATCAACACACGAAACTCGTTTTGGTCCATTTTTTCAGGATTGCAAAAGTAGCGTCACCTTAACCACTGTAGCTTTGTTGGTTATGCTTCGAATTACACCAAATTTTGACACACCTCATCTGAAGGTTGGTACTTCCGAACGTCGGTATATAAATGGCATTATTAGCGCCATTTCTACGCTAGTCTCGGGACTTATTGAACGATGTGTTATATCCCTTAATCAGTGTCTCTTTTTTTCTTTCATGTCTTGGTAATAACTATTTCATTCATGTTTCTCTTTAATTCATGTATCTCTTGATGTACCGGTTACCAGCTTCTGCGTTCGTTTCGCCAGTTGTGATTAGTTGCGCTATTTGCTCTCAGTTAGTTCTGTAACATACAAGGTGTTCCATCGCGATCCAATTATTTGAATGTTGAATAACTCCGCTATTTGTCAGTCGATTTGACAATTGAACAACATATTTTTAGGGTTTAGGATGCCGTTTTTTGATAATTTACTCAGAATACAATATCTATCAAATGACCGCTTCCATTAGACACACAAAAAGCGGCATTTTTGGGGCATTTTTAATTGTATTTGACAACATTTCGGTAATAGACAACGTAATAGCAGCCATTTCCTCTGTGATGTTAGCTTTCAGCTCTTCAATAGTCTTCGGTTGGCTGGCATAAACCTTACTCTTCAAATAACCCCACAGAAAGAAACCAGAAGAAATTCGCCAACAATAAGCACGCACAGTTTTCACAGTTGTCCCAATAGAATGTTTATTTTCAATGTAGAGCGCTACATGTTCAGTCCGTTTTTTTTAATCTTAGAAGAACGGACTGGGCCGTATTTATATGTTCAATACGCTGTTTTACCGTAAATTGATCCATGACTAAAATGGCATTTCAGAATTTGACTGATTTGTCAAAGTCGACAAAAAAATGGCGGAGTTCTTTGACATTTCAATCTTTGGATCGCGATGGAACATAATTTACGGAGACAAATTGTTTTAAGTAACCCTCACAATAAAGCAAGTTGGCTATTTTGTTATTTTTTAATTCATTTAAGGAGCTGACAAGTCAATGTTGTAAACCTTTAAAAGTCGTGTTAAATGAAGAACAGACGCTTCTTCTGCTGATCCAATAATGAGCTTAATGAGGCACTCTTATAAATTTAATGTACCTTCGCTCAACATGTAAAGAACACATGGAATGTTCTTTTCTTTATCAAATCGATCTTTAACGGCACCTAACCAGAACGAACGCGTGCCTTGTAAACCGAACAACTTAACATAAAATTGTGGGTTAACTGAACAAATCCAACCCAAACGTGCGCTTATTTTGTGCAAACAGTCTATTCCGTTGGTAATGTGCTTTGTTCTAATACCTCCAGCGAGCGCCATTATCACAGATTAGATTCCGTCCGGTCTGTCGGTTCCCATTCCTTCGAGGATAACTGTTTCTCCGATGTGAACGATGACTCTATTTTAGGCTGCCATGTTCTGGCTTGCGGCGCATAAAAATTCAATTTATGCAAAGCCCTGCAACAACCACGGCTCCGTGTGGCTACGAAACTAGTTTAACCGCGCCCAGACGCCCAGATATCTTATGGTTCTTGGCCGACGACCGCGAGAACCGTTGGGAAGCCGTTTATAGGGGGGAGCTCATTTCATCACTAATTTCGCGTCTTGTCGCGGCGGTAGTCTATTTAGAAGCCGCCGTTCTCTGGGCAAGCGGAGCGACATTACATTTCCACGATAAATCACCCGGCCACGGGGGGGGGGGCCCAGAAAGTGCGACTTCTGTCGTCGGCTACGGTGCGATGGCCATTCGTTACAGCTGATGTGGGAACCGGCCCCTTTTGGAGGCCGCAAGTGACGCCACCCGTCCGTGAAGCGACCGTTTATGGGCGCACCGGGAAAGGTGAATTTGTTAACCGAGATTCGGGAACCGTTTTCGGGCGAACGCCGATTTCCGTTGCTACCGCTCCGTCGTACCAATTGCACCACACTCTTCACCGGCGGGGCCCGGGAAATTCAGCCCCGATAAAGACCCGGCCCGGGAAGTGGGTCGGAAAATTGGACCCCGGAGCCCCGTCGAGAAATAGGCCGCTCAGCTCAGCGCACACGTCGATCGCGCCCATTGTTCACGAGACGACTCCACGAAGAAATGGACGGAACTAATGGCAAATGGGCCAGCACCACTTCCCTGGGACGGGGGATCTAGGGCTCAGTGCCCCTGCCGTTCTGCCGGTCTTGTTCTCTTGTGCCCTCTTTTCTCCGTGTGCGAGTTGATCATGAAGCGACTGGGGAGGCGAAGCACTGAGGGGTTGACAATGTTGCGTGACATCGACCCCCCAGGTACCGTACCGGCTACCAGCACACAGCACCGTGCCACCGGATCGGGAAGATAATTGAAGAAAATTGCCTTCAGCTTGAGGCTCCGGCTCCTCGCACGGAGCAGGTCAAGAACCAATCGACGCCACCAGAACCGCCACCAAAGACGAGCTGGGTCCAGGGCGCACCTTCAAAATTTCACACGAGTGTTAAAATTTAATTCCCCTGGAAAGGAGGAAATTGTTAACGGACCGGCTGACGGTGGAGACCGACCACCACAACCAGCTCCGTCTCGACGTGTAGACGAACGTCGTTACGTTGCGCCCGCTAACGGTGGATGTAATCTTCCCGGACAGGACCGGGGGTACCCGGAGTCCCGGCCCCCGGCAATCTTATTAATTTTTCAATTATCATCCCGAACCGAAACCGAAACTCCGGTTGGGCGTTGGGCGGGCCCTGCACCCGGCCCTTGAACAAATCGACCAATTGGTAACCTTTGGCGTAACTGTTTCTCTCCCCCTCGGGCCACGTCTTAGTGAACCTCCTGAACTTCATTCTGCGGAGGATGCGCTCCCGAATCGTTACATATTCAACACACACAAGAGCCTTGATTTATGTCATTGGTTTCGAAGCCTGGCAGCCTGAAGGGTTTCCTTCGCTGCTGCCGTCACTCCCGTCGGCTGTTTGCTCAGCTCAACCACGACTTATGACACCGGGGCCACCGGGGCCACCGGGGGCCCCCAAGGGAACGGAAATGAAAGATTTTTAATGGCCGCCGTAGTAGCAGCAGCAGCAGCACCAACGACAGGAATGCTCTCGCGCAGCAGAAAAAGGGTCACACAACGGTTCTGTGTGGACGTGGACCCTCCCGAAAGTTCAGCACCAGTTCCGGGCGAGGCCAAAGTGCCCTCGGCGGCCCTAGCGTCTCTTCGCACCGTGTGTCATGTTTTCGTCAATATTTATGAGCCACCGCTGTAACGGTACTCCGCTTCGACACTTCAGGAACTTGACCCACTGCCGGCGGAATCGGCGACGCAGAATCACTTCCTGTGTTTGACTTGCGCAAGCCTGCGCTAATTGCAAGCCGTCAAGAATGGGCCACCGCCCTGAAGGCACCGTTTGACGCCATTAAAAAGGGCCCCCCAGTCCCACTCAAACCCAACCCCAGGCCAGGCTGGCTGTGCGTTGCATAATTTCACTTAAATGGCCGTGCCCGAAGAATCGATACGATCTGGGCGCCAGGAGTCTGGGCTGACTCGACTTTTGGACCCTTCAGCTTCGGCCGGGTAACGGTAAAACAGGGCACCCAGCCTTCGCCGTTGTCACCAGCAGCAAGGGCCCCCCCACGGGGGGTTCCCACTGCACCGTAACCGTATTCATCGACCAGGAAACAGGGTCGCTACAAGATAATATCGGCCACTCTGCATGCTGCACGCTGCTGCTGCTGGATGTGTGGCCCCCCTATCTCTCTCCCTCATTCTGTGCTTTTTACGCTACTGCACGGCCCGCCGTTACGGCGACTTCCGGCTCCGGCCATGTTCTGGAGCCTCGTGGGCCCGCTGAGTCTGACACAGAAAGCGGGTCCCACGAAGTAGCACAAGCCCTCCGGAGCCCCACGCAGAGCCCGATCGAACTGATTTTGCTCGATCGACTCGAGACAGACACGGGCCGCCCGTTCCTGGTTCGTGGAACCGTGGGCCAAAAAGGGGGCCACGACCCAATCATCATCGTCGTGGACGTCGCTGTTGTGCGCTGTGGGCATTACCTCCTCCGTGGCCTGGAATTCTCGGCGGCGGCCACGGTGCGGCGCGATGTGATCACGCGTGTTCCAAGCTAACCTCAATTTTCTGTCGGGCCTCCGGACGCAAACCACGGAAAAGGGCCCCGCGGGAACGCGGACACACGGCTCCAGACGGCGCGCGCTGTCGTCGATGGCTCTTCGGGTACTTTCTAGTGCTGGACTCCGCACGGGCTTCGTGTCCAAAACAGGGTCACAGCCCGCCGGCAAAGACTAACGGTTCTTTGGGGTTGGCTGTTCCGGACGAGGGGAGAGAAAGTAGCACCGCACCTGGTGGGGGCCGGTGGCAAATGGCCCCAAAGTTGTCGATGACCTTGAATCACCATTCGCACGTTGTGTTGCGTGCGCCGTGATTGGGTTGTCAAAAATGGCCGGCACCACAACATCGGGCAGCAATCGAGTTCACGGACGGCTAGGTTCCGATTCCGGGAAAGTCCTCCGCGCTCGATTGGCGGTGAAAGGCCCGATTAAAGCATTACCCTCAACTAACGCTCTTGGTCCTTGTCGAATTACGGCGCGTTGGGCTGCGCTGCGCTGGCCACGGGGGAAAATTTATGGACAGCGCAAAACTTTCACCTGATCCGCTTCGATTCTTCGGCGGTGTGATGTTACATGGCCGCGATTGAATAATGTGCGCACGGTGAGTGCTTCCGAAACAGAAAGCTCCATAATCAGTGATTGTGAGGCCGCTGGCACTGGCTGATACGGCCGAATGACCTGTTCCGGCATATTGGATAACCCGTCGGCTCGGCGGGAGGATGCACTGGCGCACAGGTCAATGATTTGGGGACAGCCTATGCGTTGCGAGGCTATAGGAGTGAGGTTGGACACCTACATGCCAACTAGATCTTGCGCTTTTAGCGATCATTTGCCTGCCTCACCATCTACAAAGCATTGGAACTTTTATCCAGACAACGGAACGCAAGATCCCACGAGGCACGATCGAGTAGAACCTTCAACATACACGTCAACTGTGGTCCCGTTTATTATTTTTTTTTTTTTCAATGTTTAAAGTTGGTTCTTTATTAGACAAAAATGCTTGATTACATGAGAGTACAGAGATATTCCACATTGGGATTGCAGCTCTTTGATAAGTGCAAGGTCTCAAAATGATGAAATGAAAATGTTTCGATTTAAATCTGTTTAAATTATATGTTATGCCACGTGGCATTGAGCCATTTTTTTTCTTACTTAATTACAACTTACAACTATTCAGCATCAAAAGCTTCAGATAATTAGCTCTCGAATTGTCGGATGGATGGAATTATTGCATCTTTCGATTAGGGCTTCTTTTAGTTTGTTAATTACGAACGATAGTCTATGCGAGCAAGCAAGTTTTAGGATTCGTTGGTGTTCTCCAGTATAAATGAAGGATCATTTTGAGAATTTTATTCAGTCTGATTTGTATTGACTGGAAGTTAGTTTTGGAGCATTCTGCCCACAGAGAAGTGCTCCCGTTTGATGTCTTTCGAACGTTAATGTCAAAAATGACATTGCTTCACATTTTGCGATGTAGTGCGAATCTAAAACGCATTACTCCGAGAGCCCGAAGCTCGCAAGAATCGACACAATTAAAATACCATTTTGACAAATCCACCGAAAAATGCCGTACGAAACAGAACTTCAAACGACTGGCCGCAAACGGGTGCCACAGTATACCCGCAGTGGCCCCGGGAATGATGATGACTTCGGTTCGGGGCGAGCGGGGATCAAACTGTTTCGTGTGGAACCGTCGACGGAAGTTACCCATCAAGCATGCGGGGCGTAATTACGGAAATCTCATGTTCGGAGACTTTTATGGGACATGCGAGCCACCTGCCTCCCGCCCCACGGAAGCCACCATAAACAAGGTGAAACACGGTCCCGGTCGCACCGCGGATGGTTGAGCGAACGAAGAACCACCGCCCGGGCTCGGAAACGGTAAACGTGCGCTCGCCAAATCTTTGGCCCACGATCAGCTTCCGGAAGTCGGTTCCATTGTTTCACCCGTCGGTGGTGGGCACCTAGGATGACGACGACTTGACCCCCGCTCGGGGGAGATGTTTTGCGTCTGAAGGTGCTTCAGCAGTTACTTCAAGATCTCGAGAATCTCACTATATCTGGGTTCAGTCTCGGGTCTCTCAACTTGACCACCTCGACCGGCCCCGGGGTGTGCTCGTTCTGAGAATTCTATTTCGTGATGACGTGACGCCGGACAAGTGTTGAGACCGCAAATGGGCCCACCGTGGCCTCAGCCCGTCACGGGACGAAAACATGTTGTCATGCTGGACACCGCCGTCCGTCCGTCCCTGGATCGAATCTTGACAGCGACACCCCGCCCAGACGCCAACGGACGATGAATTTGGAGAGTCGACCGGCAGGCCGTGATGAGTCGACGGAATTGTAAATTAATTTCGCCGAACCTGATTTCTCACACCTGAACTCGCTGAGGATGTGGATTTCGGACCACATTTCGCCCCGGGGAGTTGCTCTGCATTGGTGAATGTTTGATCGATTCCCTCTCAGAGAAGGAGCAGAGTTCCTTCACACAGGTGTGGGGTTTCGGTTTTTTGTGTGGCCCTCTTTATCATCATCTATTTCACTTAAGACGGCGCCGTCTAAGAGCCAAGAGCGCCAAAGTCTAAACGCCGAAGAGATGAAATAATTTCCAACCGCGCGAGGGTTCGCGAGAAAGAGACTAATTGAAAACCGAATCAAAAGAACCGTTTACACGGAGGTGGGCTCGTGGAGATCTTCCGCGGGACGAGCGCCGATCTGAGTGCTGTCATTGCGAAACCCGCCGGAAAGTACAGTTAGGTGGACCTCCGCCTGTTTAGGGGCGATCCCGGGCGATCGTTCCGCGCCCTGAACATTTTTCGGGGGTACGATTTAATTTCTTCACGCGGAGGTCCCTGAACTGGAAGTGGTCCCGTGGTCCAGCCATAATAATCATTTGCGGATTGCGCTATAATTTCATCTCGCAGGGCCATTCTTCCACAGATCGAACACGGAGAAATGGTATTCGAATGAAAAATGGGCTCGCACGCGAACAGTCCGCACGCGGTGGCTCTACATTAGCCCCCCCTAATGACGACCTGGGCCGTCTGGGGTGGGAGAGAGGGAGATGGAAAGAGTTTTCGTTAAAACACCTCAAGATGCCGGAGTGCCCGGTCCGTGGTCCTTTCGGCATCTTACGCGGTAATGGTGCTTTTCGCAATTGAGCTAATTAAAGCTTGCCCAACACGGCGCGGCGGTGCGTACGCTGTGGGAGTGCGCAGTGCGGTGTGCAAGACTTGATTAAGGCTCCACACATCAAGACCACCATCAAGAACGAACGATCGGCGAACGCGACGAAGGAACCGCGAAAGAGAGCGAAACTGGTACTGGGTACCTTCATTACCGAATTACGGCAACCGCCATTACTTGGGCGCTAGGGTCCAGGTCATTGTCTGACTGTGGAACCTGAACCCTCCAGCGGTGTCCGGTGTCCGGTGTGGCTGACCCTCAGAGGTTTCACTTTTGTCCGTTTTCCGTTCCGTTTCCAGGATGACGGTGGCATCGAGTTCTTCAACACGATCGTGCTGCAGCCCCACCTGAAGCTGGTCACTGATCTTGGCCGAGGCTACCACGTGCGCTGCCGGTACAAGAGCCGACGGGCGGCCTTGAAGAATGTGTCGGTGCTCCACAAGTCGGCCGGCGTTGCGTCGGAGGCGTCCGCCGACAGCCGGCCACAGGCACTGACCAGCGCCGAAGGAGGCGGCACCGGCGGTGGCGGTGATCGGCGGGAGCACGGCCGCTCGATGGACAGCAAGGACCCGGAGCCGGTGGCGCCGATCGGCGGCGGCGACGGCGACGGCGACGAGCAGGCGGACGAAAAACCGATGCCGGGCTGCCATATGAAGATCTTCACCGCTGGCGAGAAGCTGGCCGAGAACGTCAAGATTGGCGATCCGCTCACGCTCGTCATCAACATCGACCGGCAGGAGGAGTACGGACTGCACGTCACCGACTGCCTGGTGCGGGATGGACTCGGCTGGGGCGAGCAGAAGCTGATCAACGAGCAGGGCTGCCCGTTGGACAGCGAAATCTTGGGCCCGTTCGAGTACACGTCGGACCGGAGCAAGGCCACGGTCACCTTCCCGGCCCACAAGTTCCCGTACACGTCATCGGTTTACTACCAGTGCAACGTGAAGTTGTGCGAGCTGCAGGACGCCAACTGTCACAAGGTAAGTTCCGGCGCCGGTCGACAAGCGCTCGCTCGAATATTAATGAAGTCGTTTTCTCGCCCCACCTCCAGACACCGACCTGCTCGGGCGCCAAACGCACGAAACGGCAAACGGACGAGGAAGGACAACCGGCTACGATTGAGGTCTTCTCCGGACTGCACGTGAACGAGAACGCTGAGGTGCTCGGTGATGACGCGGATTCGGTGTTTAAGGAACGGGTAAGCAATCTCGTGAGGTAGTCGCAAGCTCGTCAAGTGCTATATGGAGTGCTTCTATCCCTTCCAGACACCGGACGACGCCATCTGTGTGTCCCAGCGGAGCTTCGCCGTTGCCATAGCCATTGCCGGCCTGTGCCTGATGCTGGCCGTAGTCCTCGCGGTGATGTGTATCGTCGCTCGCCGCAGCAGCAAGTCCGTGTCCAACTCGGGCAGCTCCATCTACAGTGGCCCCTACACGAACACTGCCTTCTCGCATAGTAGTTAATGTCCCCGCTCCGCTACGCGGGTGGAGTAGTGCTACGTTCAACGAAACGAACAACCCTCCGGCCGACCAGCGAACCGTCCGTCCGCAGATACTGTGATGCCTTTTTTGGGTACGACGAACGACGAACCTTCCGACCACGAACGCAACTAGTACTACAAACCTCTCCAAGTCCAAGGACGGCCAAGGCCACACCGTCGGAGTATCACGCCACGCGTATAGTTAGAATTAGAACCACATAGTTCAGGTATTACCGAAGCAATCTTGATCAGTATACTCCTCCGGCAGATTGCTTTGCTAATATCGCAGAGGTGCCCTGACCGGGGCCTCTGGAAAGCGTAACTAACTCCTCGTTTAACTAGCATTTAGCACTAGCAACCCCTCAACTATCTCATTTGTTACTCTAGCACGGTCTATCGATCGCGGTCGGTCTCCTCCTCGGACCGATCCGACGAACACACGCTCACTTTCCCGATCTAAGTCAGGTGGCGGGTACTTAATGCTGATAGCCTTTCGAACGTAGTTTCCTTCCTATCTCAGTCTACGCAGTAAGATGTAGATGTACGCGACGGATCCATCGCTACCGTCCCCGACGCCTAGTGACACGCTGGACGCCGCAGAGAACCGCATTATGATTGAGACATTTCGAGCCTCCCTACCGTTTTCGCGATCTATTATTTTTTGTGCTCTCCCCCAAAAGAAAACTGCCCACTTTGAGATGTACTGTAAAAAGTATCCTTAATTTTAATCTCTTTCATATTTATTAAACAACGTACCACTTCCCGAACCTGTTGGAAATGTTCTTTCGTACTGCGGTTCAGTGGCTGCCGTCGGGGATGGGCGATAATAGAGTAAAAGACGGGGCGGCAAGGGATCGGCACACACACTACACCCTAGCTGTAGGCCGGGCCGTCTGGTGGTTTAACAGAATTTTAATCGTTTAGCAATCGAACAGAACAGAGATGAATGTTTGTGCGAAAAATCATCACCCACTGTGTAACGAACAAACGTACTGAATGAACTAGTGAGCACAGAAGTTAGAGACTAGTGTTAAAATAAATGTGAATATAACAACGAATGGTAGCATGTTTGTAAATTTTTACATGGCGAAAGAAAATGGAAGATTCCGTGGATCACGGAAATCGTGGATCATTGGGAAAAATGGTAATTTTTAAAGCGCCACCGGCGTTGGATACATTCAATTAGATTTAATTTTAGCATAACACTTTCATGGGTACGTGCGTCGTGTTTTGAACGAAATAAAGGACATTTAAGATTTACGGTAGCAAAAGACGATCATGTTCTTTGTGGATTTTTGTTGATTGATTTTGATTTTGTTCCAACTGTTTTAGCACAATCTCATTTCAAAACCTACACCTTGCGTGAAATATTTCACATGAGAACACGTGTTGGTGAGTGCCTTTTGGGTGAGCTCCAAAAAAAATTCCACTCAATTTTGACATTTCGCCTGCGAAATGTCAAGTGGTCCTTTTCAATTCCAATACCGCGTGTTTTGCCCGGTGTTGGACGGTGCTTGTGTTGAATTTTCCGTATTTCCGTGAAAAATCGCACCAACAAACTCGCCAAAATGAGTTTGTACAACTTTAAAAAGATCATGGTGGTGCCGCCAGCAAAGGTAAGAATGCGAAACGTCGTTTGTGCCGAGCTTGCAAACGTGGATTGTTTACATGCTCAGCAGACCCGGCCGTGGCCTGTGGCCTTCGGTTCGGCGGAGGAAAATATGACTAACTTCTGTGGTTTCCTTTCTTTTGCAGGCCTTCATCGATATTATGCTATCGAAAACACAGCGGAAAACACCCACCGTTGTCCACAAGCACTACAAAATCAGTCGGATCCGTGCGTTCTACATGCGCAAGGTGAAGTACACGCAGCAGAACTTTCACGATCGGCTGACGCAGATTATCCAGGACTTTCCGAAGCTAGACGATGTCCACCCGTTCTATGCCGATCTGATGAACGTGCTGTACGACAAGGACCACTACAAGCTGGCGTTGGGCCAGCTGAACACCGCCCGACATCTGATCGATACGTAAGTTTTTGGCGAGCGAACGGACCACTCTGTTCGAGGTTTCAACTGGCTTTCCCCCTTTTCAGTGTGGCTAAGGATTACGTGCGATTGCTCAAGTTTGGTGATTCACTTTATCGCTGCAAGCAGCTAAAGAAAGCCGCCCTCGGTCGAATGGCGACGATCATGAAGCGTCAGGCATCGAACCTTACCTACCTGGAGGAAGTCCGTCAACATCTGTCCCGTCTGCCGTCGATCGACCCGTACACACGCACGATCATCGTGTGCGGGTTCCCGAACGTGGGCAAATCGAGCTTCCTAAACAAGGTGACGCGGGCCGATGTGGAGGTGCAGCCGTATGCGTTCACGACGAAAAGTTTGTACGTTGGCCACATGGACTACAAGTATCTGCGCTGGCAGGTGATCGACACGCCCGGAATTCTCGACCATCCGCTCGAAGAGCGTAACGTGATCGAAATGCAGGCCATCACGGCGATGGCCCATCTAAGGGCCTGCATCATGTACGTGATGGACGTGTCGGAGCAGTGTGGCCACTCGATCGCCGAACAGGCTCATCTCTTCGATAGCATCAAACCCCTGTTCGCCAATAAGCCACTCGTGCTGGTATTGAACAAAACGGACATTTTGAAGTTCGATGAACTGGAACCCGAAAAGCGCAGCATTATCGAGAGCTTGTCCGAAGATCGGGAGCTGATTCCGATCCTGGAGATGTCGACCGCTACCGAGAAGGGTGTGATGGAGGTGAAGATGGAGTCGTGCGAAAGGCTGCTGGGCTATCGGGTGGACCAGAAGTTGAAGACGAAAAAGCTCGAGGGACTCCTGAATCGGTTGCATGTGGCGTTGCCCGAAAAGCGCGACACTAAGGAGCGCCCTGCTTGTATTCCGGAGGCGGTGCTGGCAGCGCGTGCTGCCAATGCCGATAAGATCGCCAAACGGCAGAGGAAGCTGGAGAAGGAGATCGAAGCGGAGCAGGGTGACGAGTACACGCTGGATCTGCAGAAGAACTACACGACGATCGCCGAGGAAGAGCGGTACGATGTGATCCCGGAGTTCCTGAACGGAGTCAACATTGCGGACTACATCGATCCGGATATCTTCGAGAAACTGGAGGAACTGGAGCGCGAAGAAGGTCTGCGGCTCGAGTCGGGAGTGTACGATCCGCCGCCGCTCAATCTCGACGAAACGTTGCTCGAGATTCGCGAGATGGCCAAGCAGATCCGGCTGAAGCGCTTCCTGCTAAAGGATGCCAAGAAGCTGACGATGAAGAGTGGCCGCCCAATCATGCCCCGCCACAAGCAGGCAATGGTGCGCGACCGCAAGTCGGACAATCTGCGCAAAACGATGGAAAACCTCGGCGTGGACATGTCTGGTACGGAGCAGTCGAACTTTACCAAGAGCGAGATGTCCCTGCGGCGCAGTTTGGTACCGTCGGTCGGTGGCCCGAAAACACCGAAAAAGGACCGCGAGTCGACGGCCATCGTCAAAGCAACGGGACAGCTGCTCAAGCGCCGAACACCCGGCCACGAGCTTGGCATCAAAGACGTTATGGTGAGTGTTTGCCACGGCCTTACGACTTTTTGTGATGTTTTGCAAGATACTAACGATCCTGTTTTCATTGTGTCCTCCCGCCAACGTAGGTTAAAGCAAAGGCAAAGGTTATGGCAAAGCACGACATTGCGAAGCGCGTTACGAAAATGTCCCGCAAAGGTGAAGCCGATCGTCACATACCGGACCTCAAACCGAAGCATCTGTTTGCTGGTAAACGTGGCACGGGCAAAACGGACCGTCGTTAGGCGATCGTTTGGAACGTTCATGATGCTGCTGCCGGAGACTTGGTTGAAATATGTTTACTTCTTTTTCACGGAAATATATAAATTTTATTTGAATCGTGATCACATTCAACACCAAACGCGGTAGAGCTACGTGAGTTTTCAGTTGAAAGATTAAGATCAATGAGAAACAAGAAACTTGGATATAATTTATAGGCGCCCTGCGAAACCCTCTTTAATTTGGTACGCTGTCCTCACTTAATCCGTACGACGGTCGCAGTGGTTCAAATTGTTACCACCCCATTATCGCGAAAACATAATCCTGCCACAAAGGGTACCGTCATGCGGAAACTGGCTGGCACTTTGACGACAATTTCCGGCGGAACCGACACGCACACGCGGTACATGCGCTTGGGGCTGCAGCAAACATTCCGTCGGTCCGTTCATTAAATTCCTTTTTCGCATTCGCTTCCGGATGGCCGTGCGGTGCGGTCACGGGCGGGTTTGGTTTGCGAGTGACGCATTGCGTTGATGCATCTGTTGCAACGGAACCACTCGCAGGCATATGGACCCCGGCAGGCACGTTTGACAAACACCACACCGACGCGCCCGGAACGACGATGTAGTTCGATAAATAATTTACATTTTTTGCCGTTCCGAATTATGTTCGGTGTTTCGGTACGATAGAGGCGCTCGGGTTATGCCGCTGCATTCCGGAAGCCGGCGGTGATAGCGAAGATGCGCACGGGTTATTAATGTGACCATCTGTCTATCGTAATGGGAAACCGATTGGCTGGCTGGCGGTGCGCAGAGCAATAGGCAGAACAAGGTTTTGCATATGAAATCTGCAACACCGAGGATCGGGATGGCCATAACCAGCACATGTGTCGGGAGGGTAATAATCTCAGAACTGCATGACCCGTCACAAACCAACCAACACACCATTGCGGTGCGTCTCCGACCAGAGGCATACGCCACGCGCGCCGTCCGTAATGGCATAAATGATGAGCTGAGTCGAGGCATTTCTCTTCTAGCTGGCGCGTGTGTCTATTACCTTATTAGACTAGATATTAATTAAATTTATTCCCGATGATAACATTTATCGAACCGGTTGCGTTTTTCGCCATAACGAACCAGCAAACCGGACCAAAAATGAGCGGTTTATGGATAACCACCCTTCACGGATCAGGGTTCTATCTACGGTCGGGTGGTTATTAGTACAATCGCTAAGGGCCTTGGGTCACCTTTAATTCCTGTGGCGTACGCAGATGGCTTTTTACGCTTGCGTACCATTTCGCAACGGTGAGGTTTGCCTTTGTAATAAATTATTGATAAGACGAGCGAGTGAAATAAAAAAACAAACCCGTCCCACAGGTTGCGTAATGGTGAACGACGTGACAATTGGCAGTCCGCGTATCGGGTGGCAGTTGCAGTTCAAAGAGAAACTGGAATCCACACCACTGAACCGGTTCTGGGTCGGTTCTTATCTGCGTGGGACAATATTTTTTATGTTGCAAATAATTTCCAAACCCCATCGCCGCCCATCCGACAGACAGCCGGCACCACCGGAGACGCGTCGCATCGTCCGTCATACCGCGCGGCAAAATGGATCGGAATTTGGAGTGTTGTAAAATAACTCCATTCCCCCGGCCGGCTGGCTGGCTGGCTGGTGGGTGCATTTTATGATTTATGTACACTGCGGGGATGCGGCGGATCCGATAGCGTGTGTGCGGCGCTATGTGGCTTTTAATTGGTTAAACATTGGCGTGACAGGTTTTCCGTTGACCGCGCGCACCACGGGCGACGGACAGGATGGCCCATCATGGGATGGCAAACATTGGTAATTGCGTTTTATTGTGCAGCAAAAAAAAATCGGTCCAGCTCCGGGTGCATAAAGCATACAATTTGCAATCCACGCTCCACGCGGGATGGCCGGAAGTTTGAAGTGATTGACGCGCGCTTGAGTCGATTCGGTTTTCTGATTTCGTTATCGACTTTTTTTGGCTTTTCGAAAGTTACGATACGTAAATGCTTATTATCCTTGCTACGGAGCAGGTGCGGATCAGCGCCAGTGCGTGGATCGTTTCAACAGGGGGGGGTCGTAATGGTCGTGTTCTGGTTCGGTTATCGGTTCGCTTTCGATTACAGTCATCATCCGGCCGCGCGTGTTGTTCGCCGGAGAAGTGTAAGTGAAAAATGGTTTATGCTTTTGCTATGGTATCACATAAAGCACTTAATTGTGTGCTACTGAAAGATAATTTCCGTTCGCACATTGTAGCCCACAGTTAATGGCCTGAAAATGCAATCAGCGAAGGTGTTGGAGGTGTTTGGTGCGGTTCTTTTAAACACACGGTGAACTACAATTAATATTAAAGTTGGGAGTCATTCAGTGACATCCTTTAAAAGTTTGGAAAAGTGCTTTGATGGACGATAAAGAAGTAAGTTGAGTGGTTTGTTTGAGAGGGCTTCTCATGATCCCCACACGACGAACAGGCGAGTGGCTCAACCGTCTGAAGGAACCGCACCGTCTGAAGCGCGCGTTTACCTAATGATGGCGATGTGCAAGATAAAAGGATTATGCTGTAATCAAACGGCATCGTGAGCAATCAAACTCATTAAAAACATGCATTACCATAAAGCAACGGTACCGTCAACTGTCTCAAGTGCCATCGTTTGGCGCCAAGCTCCGGTGGCGGCTCCCCACTCTGAATGGGTAATCGGATTAAGTATGTCACATTTCATTTGTTGCTCCGTGCAACGTGAAAATTATGGACGATTTTTACTGCCCCTCCGCCAGCGTCTGCCAGCGTTGCGATAAAGAATGGCACTTTCGTGAGGGCCCACGAAGAAGGAATCTCGAGCAGGCAGGGACGAGCACGTACCGTACACCGCCCAGCCCAGGAGATCCTTTCGGCGGTTCTTATGCGAACGACAGCAGCCGCTTGTGCCGCGTACGTTGTTGGAACCGAGAAAATGGATCCAGCATCTCACCCCCGACGAGGGCCTTCAATTGCCAATATCAGATGCAATTGAACGGCGACTGAACGAGTTTCGTGGGAGATAAATTTGATGCTTAGCATCGGTGCACCTTTTCCATTTTTCAAGACTTTTCGGCCTGGATTTGGCCTGTTTGGCACCGGATCCATTTCGTGGCACCATTTCCTTCGTCGGAGGTGGAACCGGAGCGCGCGCTTCCGTGCGAACACACTCGGGGGCCAATAAAGAAGTTTGATTGTTACGTCAGATGCGGCAAAGAACTAGCGTCTTAACTTTTGCATCGCTTCGCCGAGTGCCGATTGCAGTGGTCTCACAATTTGTGCCAAGTCCCGAAGTCGCGGGCGAATCACGATGAGGTTAACAGGATCAATTAGACGCGAACCGCGCTTTAGAAGCCGCGCGTGGTTCCGTGCGCGGCTGTTGTGGTGCCAATAGACAGCAAAAAACCCCAAGCTTCGTTTCAGATTCGATTGGAAACATTTGGAGGAAATAATGGTTACAGCACCAGCCAGGGCAAATAACATTCGCGGGCGAAACGCGAAAACGTGACTTTGGGTGAGTTTAGGGATGCGATGCTACCGAATACGGAACCGTATCGAAACCATTTCTATTGGTCGAAGTTCGTGGTTGTTGCGAATGTTGTTTCAGTAATCCTCAGGCGGTAATGGTCTATTTGATTATCAACAAAATAGTGTTCAATGCGAATGTAGTTTGTCGATGGCCAGTGTTTAGAGTTGTAAAGCAAACTTAAACTGCTTCAATCGAAAGTGTGTAGCGAAGTAACAAAAGTAGATTTCGAACTCAATTTAAATAAAGCATTATAACACGACAGTGTCCTATGCACTTAACGTTAACATTTTTGTGCTATACATAACTGATTTGAAGTATTAAAATTTACCGTACCGACTTCAGACAACGAAGCCAGATTGTATGCATTAGAAAATGCAACTATTGAACCATCCGCTGCGAATGCATACAAACGGTATCGTTTACCGTTGGTAGATTTAAAACAGATCAACTTCAATTTGGTTCCCTTCCGACAAACTAGAGCACACACGAAGCCAAAAAAATATTGGTCAACTGTGATCGCACGAAACGGCACCGGCGGGCCACGGACACCGGTGGACACCCAGAGGACGGGAAGCATTTCGTGATGCAATGTTTCGATTTCTCCAATCAAGAGCGGGTAAATTCTGGACCGATCGTTCCGATCGTTAACTGATCGCGCGATTCGATTCCGCCGCGCCGCAGTTCCACCGATGATCATTCGGCGTTTACAAACACGTCAGCGGTGGCTGCCGACGATGATGGTCATGATGCCGCGACGGTTTAGAAAACAAAACAAAATGATTTAAATTCCAGACCCCGCGGTCGATCGGAGCGATTGGCATTGACATTGAAAAACGGCCGGCTCATGCTGGTGGACGTAATGTTTATTGAGTCCGAGCCCCGGGGGAGGTTTCAATCACGGATCCTTCTAGTGACTAATCGATTGATCGGACGCCGGTTCTAAGCCGGAAGGGAGCCAAATTGTGGGCATGATTTGCATTTCTACCGAGTCGGTGCGGAAGGGCCGCTGGAAGGACGGGGCCGGCCGGAGGGCCGGACTGGCGCCGTCCTGTTGTGCGAAATTTGTTTGCCAAACCCGCCGAATGTTTTCTCAACGTCGTCATTCGATAGACGCAATAGAACTTCGCTACGCAACGACCCTGGACTTTGCGCAGGACATGATTAATGATGGGTACCACGTAATAGATCTAGACGATTTTCACTCAGACGAGCTGATAGCAATCGATGAAAGTGGATCGATCCGGACCGATTGGGAGCGTGAAGGAGTCAGTATTTCACAACAACGCAATGCATCGCAGAAAGTGCTGCGCAAATAGGACAAAAACTAAATTAAAACTAAAACTAAATTGTTGTAATCTTGCGTTGATAAATTATTACATTATATTATGTGTGATAAATTCATTCTTAGAGCATTAGCTTTAACGCCCGATGAGACAATCATTACATCGTCCTCATACAGAAACTGGCAGCTGTCGGAGTACAAAAATACACCTAAATGTTCGTTCGCTAACTTGTCCTTCGTTTTCTCATGGGAACTGAGTTGACTAGTGGTGTTCTCAGCATGTGGATACATATTGTAAACTTTACTTGTTCTGGTTCTGTTCCAAATCCTATTAACAAATAGTTGGCAGGATTTCGAATCGATCTACCGCATTATATGGGTCACATACCAAGTGCGGAAAACATACGGCAAAACCAAGTTCTGAAGTTCAACTTGTAGTTCAACAAAAACGAACCGAGTTCTAAAGTGGAACTATAATAAAGTACAAATTCTGACAAACACACACTCACGCCTGGGGCACGCATATTGAAAGTTACGCCGGCGGCAAATGCTTCCGAACCTCAACCTTATCGCATTTCGCGATGGAAGTGCTTTCAAGCGGAATAAACCCTGAAATCCTTGCTGAGCTTCCGCGCAAATGAGACGCCGCGAAACTCCTGCAAACCGAATGACAATCGGCGGAGTTGTGTGGCGGAAAATATGGTTTCCGGTGCCACTCGTGGCTCGTTCATCACCGGCGCTTCTCAAACAACGCTTGAACCACGCGAGCAGCGCGTTAAATGTTTAATTGTGTTACGGTGGCCCCCGGAACCTGGCGAATGCGTGCGGAACGCTGCCTAATATTTGTGGCGGAAAATTAAATTTTCCAATTTCGTGTATTGCCTCTGCCTCGGGGAGAAAACGGCCGTTGTCAGTTCACCTGCGGCGGCGCTCCTGTAGCGTCATCTTGCGGTTGCAAAACGCTCGTCGCCTCATTACGGGCCAGCCGCCGTGCATCGCAACACCAGCCGCGAGGCAACAGCTTTCCAGGTGGATGCAGGTCCCGATTATGGATTTGATCCGCTGCGCACAGGGCTCTTGTGCGATAAAATACTTTTAATTAAACCAAAACCCCACCGAGACCGGGAGGGGGCCGGGGTTGGGTCGCTCCCCAAAATGGACCAAAGCGTCCCTATCGTCGTCGTTGTCGCCGGGCCCGGCCAGGCGTGTGGTTTTTCGCGAAACTTTCGGCCGACGCGATAAATCGCCCGGTCCCGGACCATTCGGTCGGGTGGTTTTTAATTGTTTTGAGTTATTTACGGGCAGCACCGATTTATGGCACGCACGGTTTAACGTGCCACCATTTCGGGCGTGCGTACGATCCACATTCTCGGCACCGGGAACGGGTCAGGCGGGTCAGCGCGCGATGTTTGATATTAATCGACATTTCTATGAATCGAGCTGGAAACGTGAAGTGATAGTGTGGGCCGAACGAGGGTTTCGCATTTCCATGCCACCCCGGCGCGGTGGGTGTTGAGCCGTGAAATGGCCGAAAACACGTTTTGGCCGTGGCCGGGAAAAACATAAACAGCGCTCCGAGCGTCAATGGCCGGCAGAGGGTGTTAGTTTCAACCCCACGTTCGTCGGCGGTATTCGAAGAACGCATTTTAATTAACGGAATGCACTTTATTGCATTAGCATTAGGATTCGATGAGGGGATGACTCGATTGCAGAGCGGATGCGACGGGAGCGGATGCGTGTTCGGATCCCCGAATGAACGGATTATGGGGTTATGCGCTTGTTTCGGGTGCCGGGCGACATGCCACCGGTTTTAATGATGCTTTCCAATAACATTGCGCATCCTTTAGTGGGTCTGTCGAACTCCAATCAAATTGCACGCCCCACTTCTGGGACCCCACTGCAGATAAACCGCGCTCTCGCATCTTCTCGGCGCTCTAATGCCATAAAAAAGGTTTCGTTTCTCTGCAGCTTTAAATTGGATTCGTTTCACTTTTCCGATGGCGAATTATTTGCCGATTTGTGGATAGATAAGACGCGGATTTGATGAGACAGACGTTCTCTCACTGCATCAAACGGACCGGTTCGATGTGTGCCAATTTTTGATTGCTTCAAAATTTACCACAAATTTTTTCGTTTACGATGCAAAAGAACTTCAACTGCAGGTAACACATGGGCTGAAAAATCCCGAACACATAGATGTTAGCGCCAGTGTTATTGCATTCTCTGCTTTTTCAGTTAGTGCTTATCTTCAAAAGAAAGCTGTTAAAATTTCATGATATTCTACTCATAAGTTTGTGAGTTATAGTATTGTGCTAAGAGTGACACTACTTTCGTTATTTTTAAACAATCGATCACAAATAACTTCGTGTTCGTACATTTTACACTGCTTCTTGATGGGAAAAAATACCGTTCAAACGAAGCAATGACTTGAAAAGTGTTACAAGGGCTCCATCAGAAACAACAATAAAACATTGCAGTAACACCAGAAAATATTTAAAAAATCCATAAAATCGATTTGAATGATCGAAAAGTGAAGTGACGTGCTGATACCAAAACGTGTATCAAAAGAACGTGTTGGCTTCATATTATATGAACATTTGACTATGAGAAAGTCCAGCTGGAATGAGGAATCAAAACGATCGTCTTCTGAGTTGCTCTTTAACTGGTGAACCTCGTTCAAAGTACCCGAAAACACTACAATCGGTTGGAAAGGTTAGGTCCTCGGTATTTTGGGATCGAAGAATAATCGACTACCTTGAGAGGGAAAATCAATAAAAATAGTGACAAAACTACATGAATTGAACCTCGAATTGCTCCCACATCCACCGTATTCATAAATTTTGTTTCCCAACGACTACTGGCTGTTCGCAGACCTGGTTCCCACTAGTTGGAAATTTCGCTCTAATGAAGGGGTTATCGCTGAAAATGTTGTATATTTCAAAACAAAAAAATAAATCATGCTACAAAAGAGGTATTAATATGTTAGAGCGGCGATGAAATGATTATGGGGGTCTTGATGGAGATTAGGTTGATGAATAATGCTAATTTCGACCAAAACAGACCCGGGACTTTTCAATCCATGTGTTATGAACTTTCGGCTCACGGTTTTCGTCCGATTTGGGAATCGGATAGACTGAGTGGCCCCGGCGAAGAGCAACTCTAAGACTTCCTTCAGACCGCTACCGCTACGTACGAGTTTCGATAGAAATCTTTCGCTTCTTCTCCGAAAGCTTCTTGAAAGGTGAACCAGGACGAAGAAGGCCTAACGAGTTGAGAAGATTAAACCGTCGAAACGGAAGGATACCCCAAACAAGAAAAAACCCCTTAATAGAGCCCTTTTAAAGTAGCAGGTTGGGCACGGGGCATCCTTTCCGTCGCCTTCCGAAGGGTTTTACGGGGGCCCCGTCCGACCGGGCTTATCTTCCGGCGCAAAGTTTCGAAAGGCGTCCATCACACGGAATGAAAGGACCGTCCGGAAGGCGCGAATTTGGGAAACTCAAACATTTCAATCACTTCACCCGTCACTCGCGCGCCGTTCTCCGCCGTCCGATTGCCGCAAGCCTCCGGACAGCAGAAACGGTGTTTACGGTTGATTTGTGTCGGGTGACTATAATTGTTCGCGAGCTGTGCACGAAATGTAGATGGACAAAAATTAATTTCGATTAATTCATTGCTCTCTTCCTCTCTCTCTCTCTCTTTCTGTCGAAACACTTTGTGGTGACCGAAGCATTGGCATTTGACAGTGACGGTGACATCGAAAATTGGGTTGTCAGCCACGGTGGTCCGAACAGCACTCCGAGGAGAGCTTGAGGGTTGAAGAAATTAAATAAGCGAGGCGCAGGTGACCACAGAGTCACCACCACCGCCAGGGACCATCGAAGGTCCTTCCGCGCACGGACATTGGATGGTTGATATTTTTGTTTCCCCCATTTGACGCATTACAACTCGCCGTCGTGATGGCTCCTGAAGGCCGGGACGGCCGAGTTTGGCCCCGCCACAAGCCGCGGACATGCTTGGCGCCAAGTTGAAGTGAACTTTTACGCCCCAATCAACGAAACTTTTGACGACTTGTGTTTTGTTTCAGGGGTTGGTGTGGCGAGTGCGTGGAACGGGGGTCCCAGGAAACTTGGAGATGTCTGTTTTGCTTCTCTATTAGCTCGGTGCGCACGGTTCCATCTGCTGGAGATTGGTGTTCGGTTTGGTTTCTCGTTTTTTCTCGCCCGAACTTTCTATTGTTACTTCTTATCTCCATAGGCGGTGGCGGGGCTGCGGGAGCATATGCTGGGGACATGAAGCTTGATCGTCATGAAAAGGTCGGTAGCAAGAGAATGTTAAATCAAACAAGGACACCAGAATGTCCACAAAAGTGAGCAGCGGCGTTTGTCCTCATTTCGAGTTTGGATGCGCCGTTAAAGGCAGACCTGAATTATTAACTTGGTCCGCACTTTTCCATAATGATTATCTGTGTCCTGAAATTATATCGAATGCTTGCGGATGTGCTTAAGAAAACTGAAAATTATGTTTAAATCATATTTAAGTTCGTTCCATCGATAAATATCGCAAAAAGCAATCATCTGTTGTAAAATCCGCAAAACTTCAGCGCTGCAAATGGTCGCGCGCTTGTAGGCAAATCAATTCCCAAGTCCATTCTATGCAGGTGCTCCATAAATTATGACACCCGCCAGTCCGGTTCATTCAATTATAAACGGATGGACTGCGAGCAACCCGAAGCTCATCCCGGGAAAGAAGCGCTCCCAGGAGGCAACTTTTTTGTAGGGAATCTTCCCAAAAGGCGCCTCCATCTACCGCAGGTCGAGGTGGGTCTTCTCGTGGGCGAAATTTTAATTGAAATGTCATTCCAATAAACCCAGACCGCGGCCACGACCTGCACCCGATTCCGGCTCGATTCGATTCGGAACCGTGGACCACTTCAGCTCCGCTAGCCACCCGGCACGGCAAGGACGGCGAGTCGCGTCCCTTTTTTGTATCTATTATCATTCCATTCGATAGCCAATCTTATGTAAATGTCGCGAAATATTCACGAACTTTGCTCCTACTGACAACCGTAAGAAAAAAACAGCTCAGCCCCCCAGGCGACTACGTGGTGAGTTTTCAAAAACGAATCGGACCGGCGAGAAACATGGCGCAGATTTTGGGAAACCCAACCCAACCGACACTTGCCGACGCGGGCCTCACTTGAAGTGCTCGAAATTCAATAAATTGTACCGGGAACTGCGAAGACGCACACGGACCACGATCGGGCCAATCGATGAGACGCGGGCACGTCTCGGGCACGGCATGTAAAAGGATCATCCGTACTGCAATTCGAGGCAAAGCAAAGCAGACTGCGACCGACGGGCGTAAGGACGACGTTCACTCGTTCACGTAAGCAACGGCTCCAGCAAGCATAGGGGGCTTCTTGATTCATGTTACGTTCTGTTAGAATTTCATTGCCATATCAGTCAGTGCCACACTTCCGGCAGCCCCTCGTCCTGGTGGCGTCATCATAAATCACGTGCGTTCTGTGAGGGCCGATTGAGAGGAAGGAGCCTGTAGCTGAGGACTGTACACCGACCCATAGATCATGAGCAAACAAACGATAGAAGCAAGTGACTCGGTGTGCAATGGAAATCAAGAACTTGTTATATGTGCGTCTGTGTTTATAGTCCACATTCTGAGACAGTGAAGTGCCAACCGGAAAAGCCTCGTCCTCACTAAGCAACCTAGCAAGGCCACGGAAACTACAATGTGACCGATTTAAAGTGATTGCTAAATTGCCGTGATGTGCAACATCTATATATTAGGTTGGGGAAAAAGTAATCGTTTAAAGCTGATACTTTACACTTAAAACACTGCTTTCACTGTTTATTGTTTGTTCCATTCGTTTGTGAATCACAGGGTGTTAACAATGGAAGTCACCACAGAGAAAATTCGGTACGTTTTACAATTTTTCTTTAAAAAAAGGGGAAAATTTAAGCTAGGCCACTGAAATTTTGCATGATGTTTATGCTGCCAATACTCTAACAGCTAGTTAGGTGTAATTTTGGTTCCATCGACCCACTTCAGTTATTTTCGATGTTCATGGTGCACCTCGCCCAGGCAGACACGTCATCGAAAATGTCGATAAAATCACAGAAATAATCGAAGTAGATCGGCATGTTAGTAATCAGAGCATCGGCCAGGAGCTAAATATTAACCATCAGACAATTTTAAGCCATTTGCGCAAAGCTGGATTTAGAACGAAAGCTTGATGTTAGGGCGCTACTCTATTTCCGCACAAAAAAATTATGGATCGAATTTCCATCTGCCAAGTTTTGGATGACTGTCTGAAAATGATCGTGGTCTAAGCGTGGTGAAGCAGCTAAACCGGTGGTCAAACTAGGACTTATGGCCAGTAAGGTTCTACTGGGTATATGGTGGGACTTGAAAGGAACCGTTTATTGTGAGTTGCTTCCGTATAGCCAAACGCTAAATTCAGAACTCTACTGTCAATTACTGAACCGTTCGAAGCTAGCAATTGACCAGAAACGACCAGAATCGGCCAACGGAAGAGATGTTGTGTTCCACCAGGACAACGAAATGTTACGCACGTCTTTTGAGACTCGCCAGAATGTCCGGGAGCTTGGTTGGAACGTTGGAAAGTAATGCATCCACCGTATAGTCCGGACCTTGCACCAAGCGATTGACACCTTATTCGCGCAATAAAAAATTTCCTGAATGATGAAAAATTTAAATCAAGAAAAGATTGTGGACAATGATTGCTCGATTTGTTTGCCAATAACGACCAAGACTTTTATAGGAGAAGCATTATGAAGCTACTTTTAAAAAGGCTACACATTTTCCAACAAAACGGTGCATATTTGACGCAAATCGGACAGTTGAAAGTATCTTAAATAAAGTTTTAAAGTACACGCAAAAATAATGGATTTCTTTTTAGACTAGCTTATATTTGTAACCGAAAGGAACAGTTCGAACGTACGTGTCGTTTCCAAATTCCATAAATCTTGAATGATTTCAGTTGGGACCCTATCTTTAAGGCTCTTGTGCCGTTCTGGTCAATGAAGCTGACTGGCGCTGTTAGTGGTAAAAATTAACATTACATAGCTTACCATTGAAAATCACCCTTACATTTCTAAATGTACAGATTCTTTTCAACCTACAACGAAATATTCCTTCACATTCAGTTCCATCGTATTTTCAAGCCAGGGGATAGAATCGTTGCCCATTTAAGTCGATTCTACAAGTTGGAATAGATTTGTGCAGCAGATTGATGCCAGCCACAGATACCAAATTACAATATTTAATTGTCAATCGTTTCAGCATGGGGAACCGTTCTGGTAACTTGAGAAGATCTTCGTCCGTTAACTTCGTGCCACGAAGATTACATGAGAAGAAATGGATTAGATAAAACAACAAGATTATATACATTTCTTTGCTCCTGAATTCTTACGCACTTACCTTTTTACACGTTTTCAATGTCAAGCAACGAACATTGCTGTGAGGGAAAACAACATTGCGCACGGGACAGCTTATTAAAACAAGTTCCTTCAGTCGAGCCAACTGATCAATTCTGGCCAAGGCATCGCTTTCCTCCTGCGGATATTAAAGTGAATACAGTAACCACACTGGCAATAAAAGAATGCAATTTGTAACTCACCTGATCATCGGCCGTAAATAGCAAATCCAAGAAACTGAGATTCTTAAAGTTTTCGCAGATGAAATGTAAAGCTGGGGTATCTACGATCGTCGTCAAGCTGCTTATTTGTGGAGCAATTTCAAAGAGTTTCTTCAAAAAATCCACACCAACAGAATAGCTCTGATAAATAAAATCGAAGGATTTGAGGGAAGGAATTGTTCCGCATCCATGAAGCATGCCTACATTAAAAAGAACTTCATCGAGTCCAATAAATGTGAGATGCTACAAAAATTAATATTATAATCAATTTTCCAAAAAGAATTTTTCATATAGTATTGCTTACCTCCAATTTGGTTAATTGCGGCAAGGACTCGAACAGACTTTCAGTCGTATCGCTCAACATATGCACTGTCAACTCGGTCAGCAACTTACAGTGGCCCGTAATGGTTGTAATGAGCAATTTGTCAATTGAAGGGCTGGTAATATCAAGTGTTCGAAGCTGAGGATGCCTTTGTAGAAAATTCCGCGTTGATTCGGAATGTTGCTCATCGTAATCATGGTTTGGAACTAATTTCAACCGCTCTAAACGAGGAAAACTCAGTCTCAAAAAATCAATGGTAATGCCACTCTCACGAAGATCTACCGAAATATGTCTTAATTGTTCTTTGAAGTGTTGGTATATAGATAGTTGACGTTTTGAAAAACAGCCCATCTTCAGGGATTGTAAATTAGGCGCGATTTCAATACAATTTAAGGCTTCCGACGCCCAACCATGATTAAATATTACAAACTTCAGCTCTTTCAATTGTTCCAAGACCGGCCATGATGGAGACGAATCGGAAATAAATTGTTCGTTAGTTTTTAGATATGCAGCACCAATTTGTAAACTTTGAACATTGCGCAATTCTAGCAATATCTCTCGAAACTTGGAATAGTCCGTGCGCATAGCTTCGCTAAAGTAGAAATAGACGTTCACGTATTTTCTTTTAGTGCTCAGTTGGAATTGATCTTGATCTTGATTATTATTGATATGTAATACTACGCGTTTCATGCGCCGTCCAGAAAATGTTAGAAATGACCACCTCCGACACACCAGGGAAGCCACCTTCAATTCTTCCACGTCTAGGTGGTCGAAAATGTAGCACCACATCTGTAAAAATGAGTCACTTATTACCCGAGACAATCGATTTGGTCAAACACTTTGAATCACCTACTTCGTCTGGTAAATCCGCCATCATCATGGTTCCAACTTATTCTTTTGTCGCGTCGAGAAATTTCTAACACTGCAACAGTCAAACAATACGGCGCGTCGTTGCACAAAATTGTGAAGCGAAGAATCGGTGGAGCAACTTCGGATGAAATTATGGAGAGCCGTAGAAACTAAGAACCAGATTTTTAGAATCGATAGAACAATTAACTCGGTCACATTTATTACTTTCTCTGCACGTGCGATGTGAACTTTGATAATGAGCTGCAACAAGGTCATCCTCTTCTTCCCTCTTTCTCTTCTTGCCTCTTTCGTTTCTTCTTTTGTACGTTCAATTCCATCTTGAATTCAGATTTTATATAGATAACTTTCTTGGTAGTTGCTCTATTTTTTGCGTTTTAAATTGCCGTACCGTTTAAACTAACTGTAAATGTTTATAAAGAAGACCAAGCGATGCCGCAACTTGGGCACTAAACTCATTAAAATCCAATTTAAAGCGTAAGGTTAACCTCGGTGTGCAGTAATCGCGTTGTCATTTTGCAGATTTCAATTTTTTAATCGGAAGTTGATACTGACACATATCGGAATGCACCCAAGGAGCCACGATCTGTCGAATCGTCGGCGCGCCGACGACACGGACACCAAAACGGACACTAGTCGTCGTTAGAGTGTCCCTTTTGCCGACGATACGGACTATAGTCGTCGTTAATGTGAGAAATCAGTCCGGTCGTCGGCAAAAGGGACACTCTAACGACGATTAGAGTCCGTATCGTCAGCAGAAAGGACACTTCAAAGCTGACCGTTTTGACAACGCCTGTTTTATGGCTTGTGAGACTTGTTTGTTTACATTAGAACGGTGTATCGTACCGTGTGTGTTATGTGTGTTTGCCAAACATTCTACGCAGTAGGCGGCGACGGCGGGTCAGTGTAGTTCGTTTCGTTTATTTCGTTGGTTGTTCCGTGTTATGGGTCAAACTAATCGTTTAAATAATTCTAGTTTTGTGCACCGATTGATGTCTTGTTCTATTTCAGCTCCGTACTTGGTCCATCGACAAATAGTAAAAACGTCGTCAAGCGTACCCGTCCAAACCCCGCTGCCGCCAGATACATACACAGCGACTGTACCCGATCCAGATCCAGGCATGTACCCGACGGCATGAATAAATGGTGTATTGCCATTCATTTGGTTTTGGAACGAGCATTTGGTGTGCGGCGATATGTTTCGAATCAGTTCAAACATTATAAAGGTAAGTAAGGTGTAAAGAAATGTATTTAGTGAAATGAGTATCAGTTTCGTTGCAGGTTAGACGAGTGCTGGATGACTTGGAATTGAATGAGAGCGATGTGAGCAGCAACTGCCAGGGAATCCAGCCAACCAACTGGACAAAGAGGTATGACAAGAAAAGTGGTATGCGTGGCGAGGGTGTTGCAGACATTCCTGCGCCAAAGCAACTGTACGGTCATGCGTGAGATAATCTATCAATCAGTAGTTCGGTTCAGTGGATTGTGAATCAGTGAATCGGTGGTAATGTTGCAGCTCACTGTGTGGGCCCTTTGCTGTGGGGTCGTTAGCGACGAAGGGGACCTGTTTTGAGCACTGATAGTGGGTTAACGCCAAAACGCGGTGTTCGTAACCCGTGACAAATACCCAAAAAAAAAATGCCGCCAGCAAGCAATTATAGTTTGTTAAATCTGGTTTTTAGCGACACTGATCGTCGTTTGTGGGCCACATGGATTCACTGATCGTCAAACGTAACATTAAACTGAAATGGCCAACCGTAAAATGGTTTTCGTTTGATGTTCCAATTCCCCGTTGTAGCGCTAATGTTTATTGTAACTTGCTAATGTTTATTTACTTTATGTTTCGTTTTAGAACACAAGCTTGTCATGGTGGGACTGCACAACGCCGACAAGACGACCATTCTGTACCAGTTTGTGATGAACGAGGTGGTTCACACGACCGATCGGATCGAACGTGGAAGAGGTACGCACGCAGTTTACCAGATGACCAGTGGCCACTTCGTAACGTGCACCACGCAGCTGTCAAAAGTTCATAGTCTTAACTGGTTGTTTGTTCTTTTAACGCGCCTCGCAGATCGTGTGGAAGAATATCCACTTTTTGGTGTTTGTAACCAATAGATTGTAATGCAATGCGTGCGTAGTAATAGTTAGTAATATTGTGAACCCGGCGATTGTGCGTTCGTCGCTGGGTAACGAACTAAGTTTGTACTTTTAAAATAAATAAATAAATAATTACATAATGAAAAATAATTTTACTGGTTTGCTATAATAATTTTGAATATTAGGCATGCGCTATAATTTTCAACAAAGCTTTGCCATAAAATGCCATAAAATGGGCCATTTTGACATGTGACGAAAATGAGTCCATTTTGGTGTCGAAAATGAGTCCACTGACGCTGTTTCGGACTGTCCAAAGGACTGTCCATTGGACACTCTTCGAGTGTCCAATGGACACAAAAACGGACACAAAAACGGACATAGTTGCTCCTTGGGATGCTCCTTGACGAGCTTGATTATGCGACGTTGTGACGGGCGAGATTGAAATTCATAAATTCAAACCTAACCTCAATCGCTCCGCCGGGGAGAGCGGTGGCCGAGCACCCCTCCCGAGCACCCGTGGCCCAGGATGGTGGCAGGGCAGAAATCACAAAATGAAAGCTCGCCCACAAACCGGGCCCGGGCCGTGGCGATAGTGCATATTTTTCATCTCGCCACAAACCTTGGCGTCGTCCCTTAGAGGGCCCCGGTTTTATCAACTTCTCGCTCTCCCTTTCTGGGCTGGAGTTTGGTGTAGAATTGGAGCTGCTTGCGGAGAAGAAAAATATGTTTCAGGATGCATAAAATTGTGTGCGCATATTTCCTTCACGCATCATCGAGCCGTTCCGTTGTTGTCGGCAGCACCAGAGAGAGAGAGGGACAGGCAAAGCACAAAAACCGGGGGCCGGCAGCATATTTGGTCCTCGACCGATGTGACATATGCCGCGCCGACGACGACGGCGGAACGGATGTTGCCGGCAGCGGATGCCGAATGCCGCAACCGAAAAGGTGAATAAACAGAACCGGGTTTTCTCGTCACATACACAGACACGAACCCGCAGGGCTTCGGTGGGGATGGGTTCTGTTTTTCCCCGACCGAGCGAGGGTTCCGAAGGAGTGTGGCCGCGGAAAACGATATCATTTCCTCGGTACCTATCAAAATAATTGGCCATTGTGTGTTGCGTCGTGGGTCGCAATCCGCCTTTCTTTCTTCGAGGGTCGCCGATGCGCGCTGCTGATGGGTATTTGCTGAGTGAGTTCACTCTGTTGTGTTGTTGTTGCGGTAAAATGACAATTCCGAACCGCTTGAACCGTTCGAGGATTACGTCGTTCGCCAGACCTTTCCAAAGGTTGATGTGCCAAACAGTGGGGTGCCCTTTTCCGTCTGTTTATGGCCATCTGACTGCGATCGAGTTTGATCAAAGCACTCGTCAAATCAAAATATCCTTCCGCCCGATCCGCCACTGGTTGGATTCCTTTGGAACCGTAACCACGATTTTTTGTAGCGAAATTGAATGAAAGTAACGCTTTGGGGGCTTAGCGTGCCGCATCCGTCATCGGTCAAGGATAGTGGTCCGCCGGCCCCGATGCAGAAGAGCTGGTGGTGAAATGTTTCCCATCGATCGGACAGGCAGGGCCACAGGGCAGCCAGACGAAAGCTAGGCCCCGCATAATCCAGCCCCGGACAGGCGGACCGAAACCGGAGTTGATGATGTTGCAGGAACGCGTTTAAGTGGATTAGCACGGGCTCCGGCACTTCCGATCGCCGGATGGGATGGGCAGGAAAACAATTGATCCATCAATTGAATAACGCTCAATAGAGCCCAACCCCCGTGCTGGCACCGGAAATTAAGCATCAGCAACCCGGCTGCGGGCGGTGGGACAGTTGATTGAATATTTGGGGATTAACTGTCCAATTAACCGAAAAGGGAGCGCCTCGATGGGAAGTGCAAAGTCACTGTTCCTGCTCCCGAAGGGTTTCACAGGGTCCGGCACAGGTTCCTGTTGTTGATGTCGCCGTCGCCTCGGGAAGGGGTTACCTGGACCGAAACTCGCATTTTCATCCTAAATGACAAATAATCCACTTTGGCCGGAACGGGACAAGTTCTCGATGGATGGATCTCTCGACGACCGGGATCAGGACGACGCAGCGCTTGGGTTTTCCGCCTGAGCAGGTTGGGACCCAAAACATCGTATTCTAATCAGTGGGTGGGCCCAGGATACCCAACATGCCGGTGCACGCGTTTGATTAGCCCGGGCAGGGATACCTTCAGGGATGGATCGAAGCGTGGATGGTCGATGGGGATTGGGCGAGCACTAAATGGAGCTCCCGCGTGAATGCCACGGAACCGGCTCCGAAAGGAGCCGGGACACTGTTGGTGGTGTGGCTGTTGACCGGTACATCGTGTCGATGAAATGCCGAAAGAAATCGCCTTCGCTGGCGCAAGCCGGAGTAAGGATCCTTTTGAATTCGGTGATTTTGCGGGCCTTTTCTTTCCATTAGAAAGCCTCCTTCAAAGCCCAAACAGCCAAGCTGACGGGCCGGTACGATCGATAAACGGAAATTCGTTCGCACTCCGTCGAGAGGGACCGTTTTTCGATTTCAAAACACACACACAAACACACAGAGACGCTCGTGTGCTCGTCAAGGACCATTTTATATGGCCTAGAAACACAGTTTATCACCGGTTTGGAAGCCCATCGCCCCATCTACCCGGTTCCCGACCGTGCGCGTGTTGTGTTTGGTCACTTTTTTGTTGCCGTTTGCCGTAGCTCGTCCCGGTCGTCCTTTTTCCTTCCGCTAAAACGAAACACATCATCCACCGGGAATGGCCACCCGGTTTCCACCGGGCACCACCAGCGTCACGAGATTGGAAGTGAATAATTTGATTTGCTTCGATGGAAGAAGAAAACCGTTCCACCATCTGGCCCGTGGCGTGGCCGGGCTTTGGGTCCGCTTCGTGGGTTTTGATTTTCGCACCAAAAGCGTCCCCGCTTGCTTGCTGCGAGACGATGGGGAGGTTTTTGCCAGCAGCAGCAGCGGTCCTCTGCGGTGTAAAATATGCTGTAGATAATAGAGCGGATTTCCCCGGATGGTTGAGGAATTTCTTCGGACGCTTCCGGAACCGAAGTGCGGTGCGGTGGGCCCACGTTCCCGGACTGCCCGGACCCAGGGAAAAGCCGATGCCACGACGGCTACGAGGGTCTAGCAGGCTCTCGTGAGAAAAACCTGATTTTAAACCTGGTTCAGAGGTGTAGCCACCGTAAATGAGGGTCCGACACCGGAGCGAAGCGTCCCGAAGGTCGCGGAAAGTTCACAATAAATTTCGTCCTATTCATCGGATCGGACTGAAGGGCTAAAAAGTTTGCTGAAAATTCGTACCGCAAACAGTAACAGAATGGGCACAAGAAACAATTTGGTCAGTAAAGTTTGGAATTTTCCATCGGACTTCCTGTTCCTACGCACAGTAACGGGTTGGTTTGGCTTCATTAGTGACAGACTGTAACGTGACCAAGTCTTCTCTTTAACGGTGGTTCTAGATGTTTTTGTTTCCATAGCTTAATTGGATACCGCATCGGGTTTAAACGCGTATCGGATGCCCTTTGCAAATGTCGGAAAATTCTCTTTCACTCCAAGCACCGAGCGAAACGCCGAGCTCCGCGATGATAAACATGAGCTGAGGCGCAACATGAGCTATAATAGCAAAGCAAACAAAGTAAAGCACTCACGAGCTTATCCCAACTTTTATCTCGGCCGCGTCAGACAGCCTCCGATCCACTGATGGAAACCATCAAACACGGACCATTCGTTGGAGTGGCAGGTAAAAAAGTTTTCCTTCCCACGGCTGTGGCTTGGAGGTTTACCTATTCTTGTCTCAAAATAAACCTAATTTTTTTCGGAGGGCTCAATGCTGGTTTTGATGCAAAATTTCATCCTTTTCTCGGTAGCTGCTGTGTGCATTGGGGCGCGGTTCACCCACCGCGCGCTGGCCCGTCCTGGCTTCGGGGAATCCCATCGTAAAAATAATCGTAAAATCAAAAATCGATAATCGACCGAAAATTGTGGACCAAAGATAAGTGTAGAGCGCGGCCTAACGGCACCGTAAACGGGAGGCCGTAGATCCCCGCGTGCCGTGTGCGGGAAGTTGGTGGCCAAACTAAGTGCGTCAAAAAGACAAAAAAAACAATCATCTTCTGCCACGGCCCCGGTCCCGAGGGGACAGAAAATAGAAACGGAAAAATAGACCAACGGTAAAGTTGGCTGCCGGAACTAGCTGCCATTATCATGACCCGGACCCGGACAGAACGGTGGGCTAGAATAGATCGGGAGGGTTTCTGGCTTTTCCTCGGGCGGCTAATCTAGTGGAAAATGCCGGAACCCACTCGCAAACGGCCCTTTAATCGGCACTTTGGCTCGGTTGGCGATTCCTAGGTTCCAAATATGGGTCCACGGATGGGTGATCGGCATGGGCGAACAAACGGACACCAAAAATTTAGCACGCAGCACGGCCATTGGCCACCGGGGGGCCTGTCCAGAGCCTGTAATCATGTGCAACGTTAAGTGGATGATGGTCGCTGTTAATGAGCGGGGGTCGCCTGGATTCGAAATGATTCTCGAACAGCTCGGAAAAGGGTAAGTGTAGTGCGGTAACTGTTTGTAGCAACATTCGTCCGCTTTATCCTAGTAGCCGTCGCCGCACCGTTGAGCAGGATTGAAAGGGAATTATCGAAAACGATTCTCGAAATCGCAACCACCAGCGATCATTCGCCAAGTGCCAACCAGCGTTTGGCACACCATCAACGAGGAAAATCCGCCAAATCACCAACGTAAACTGCCAGCAGCAAACGGTTTGGGGGGTCCGTTCGGGATAACACTTTTTGCCACCGCTCCATCTGTTCCGTTGCGAGGCAACAGTTGGCTGCAGAAGCATGCCGCTATTCGAATTGGAACGATTTATGATTATCTCGAAACTATTGGCAAATATTAATGTTCGATCTGCACTTGAATAATGTTTGTTGGAAGCAGCAAGTTTACCGAAGGGGCGGAACGAACGTGCTTTCCGCTTCAACTTGAGGGCCACCACATTCGGAGGCGTATGCGAACCGTTGTCTTGGACCGGGTGGACCGCTCATCAGGAGCGCACAGCATTGCAGTGGTCGCGACCACTGCAGAGTGCCGCAGACCGAATAACCCCAAATTGTTGGCCACAGTTCCCTGGCGGACACTCGACTGGTGACTGGTTTTTCTTCTTATACTCTTGTGGAAAAAGAAACACTTTTCTGCCATTTTCATGTGCAGCCTCCTGGACGATGCACCACGGCCCGAAACCGGTGCCCTTCGCCGGCTTTAATGAGCGACCATTTTTCTCGGGCTTTAAATGGAAACGCCCGAGGCCGGGCCTACCACATGAGCCGGGCGAACAAATTGCGCTTATGCAAATTGGAGCCATTTTTGCGGCATTCACTTAATCCGCTGAAGCGCTCCAAATAAATTATTAACACAGTCACGGCGATGCTGGTTGGCCGTGTGTGTGTGTGTGCCCTGGTGTTGGGGCTTTTGGTATTTAAATATGCGCTGGTGCCATACTGTGCCGGCCGAGACTGCGTGGCTCGTTGGTGGGGGGATGATGATGTTGGTACCAGCAGCCCACCAGGGTCCGCGCGTGGCCGGAGTTCGGGATTTCACTCGCAATAATTAAATAACGCGATAACGAGCACTAATGGCTACCAGCGGGGGGTGGCTGGAAGGTTGAGCTTTGATCGCGGCGAGGATATTTCCCGAAAACCGATCCGCTAAACCGTTGAGTGATGCCTCCACCGCAAGCGCTGCGCTTTGACACCGGCCGCTGCCCGCTTTATTAATTCAAATTGTTGCAAAATTAAATGACACTAAATGGCCCGCGAAATCCGTTTTCGCCCTTCAATGGTGGGCGGCCAAAAGGGATGAAACGATTTTATTAAAAAATTTAATTTATTCATCGATGCGACTCATTGAGACCACCACGAGTATGGCGGATGCAGCGAGCGCCTGCCTGGTAAGCGTGTTTATTCTAAATTATACTCATTAGAGCACATAATTCCCTGGCCTGCGCCATTATGGTGTACAAACATAATAACCAGAACGCTTTCCAAACGCTTCTCTCGCCTGAACCTTGCTGGCTGGCAAAAGCAAATAAAAAACAACAAAAAGAGTCATGGCGTTAAACACTCTGCGCGTTGGCCGAAGTTGCCCCAGTGGATGATGATGCTACCAAACACGCGCTCTACCCGCCTAAGCCCACCATAATGCACTGCGCGCCAAACCGGAGCCAGCGAAGTCACATTTCCGGCCATTATGGCACTTGAACCGACCGACGCGTGTACCGACTTTATTAAACTCCATTTCCATACGCTCCGGAACGGGCGGCGGGAGGTGGATCAGCCGGACGGCAACGGGGGGGTTAGGTGGGTTAGTTGGGCTTTCGGGTGGTGGAATATGTAAAAATCTATTACGCGGCGCCCATCCCCCGCCGTAGCATGCGGATGCGCGAGGTGAGAGCATTTATCATGCGGCGCTGGTTTATGAAATGCAACATCATTTATTCACACACGACTGCCTCTGTCCACTTGCGAAGGTGTGTGTTTGTGTGTGTGTGTGTGTGGCTCCGCCGTGACCCCACCGATGTGGACACCGGAAATAGAATGTCCTTTTTTCGTAGCCGGAAGAATGCCATTAACGTTCGGCTGGCAAAACATGGCGGCGTGTAATGTTGGGCCGTGACGACCGGTGGCAACATATGGTGCTACAGCAGCAACCATAAGGTTCAACATCTAGGGTGGGCCGGTGGGTAGTTTCCATGTTAGCAGCGTTATGCTATGCGTTTTCCGTGTGAACACGTTTCGTGACGGTTGCTAGGTGTGTGTTAGATTATGGTTTGTTAATGCCTTGCGATTACGTTAATTATTTTAAGTTTTCGACGGCGCATCAGGTAGTACTCAAATACCGAGTTCCAGCTTTTAAATGTAAATTCAGTTTATGGGCCGGATTGTGTAAACTTGAAAGACATTTTTAAGAGCTAAACATTATTGTACCGCCAGCTGGGTTAAGCTATTTAATAAGAGATGCAACTAATTAAGTTTTCATTGCTTTTGAAGAATGGCTCTTGAAAGCCATAAAGGGTGTTATGGACAAAATCGAGTCAACTTCAACTTGACGCAGTATTTGTAACAGTGCATCAAAAAATCCTGTACATATCTCATTTTAAAGATGATTTTGTCTAGAATCATACGTATTAATCGATTTTGACATTTGCCCTTCATTTGTGGAAATGGCGTCGAAACAAGAGGAGCATCGTTTCAAAGCGTTGCACCGTCAGCGCGAAAATACGAATTACTCGCACGCCAAGTTAGCGAAATTGTTGAATGCGGTTAACCAAATCAACGGTCACCAATGTATTAAAAGTATTCGGAGAACGTTTGACAACAGTCAGAAAGACTGGATCAGGTGGAAGTCGGAACCAGGAGACCACAATAACGACGAAACGGGTGATCAGTTGTTTCAAGCGGAATCCTAAACTCTCCGTCCGAGATGTCGCAAACAAGCTGGAAATATCGTTTTTAACCGTGCATCGAACTAAGAAACTTGCTGGTCTGGCTACCTGCAAGAATGTAGTGACTACAAATCATAACGACAAGCAAACCATGTCGGCCAGAAAACGATCGCGGAATCTGGTTGCGTAGCGCAGGATGATGAAACCTACGTCAAGGCAGACTTTAATCAGCTTCCTGGACAGGAGTACTATACGGCAACTCAAAGAGGAAATGTAGGACAGATTTTCAAGAACATAAAGCTGTCGAAATTCGCAAAGAAATATCTCGTATGCAGGCTATCTGTTCCTATGGTTTAAAAAGTGGCATTCACATAGCGATCGGGACCATCAACCAGGAAATTTATGTCCGGTAGTTCCTGAATAAACATCTTTTGATTTTCCTAAAAAAGTACAAAGGTTCTTTTCTATTTTGGCTGGATTTAGCATCTTGTAATTATGCGAAAAATGTCATGGAGTGGTATGCCGCAAACAACGTCCAGGTGGTGCCCAAAGACATGACGACGTCAACACGCCAAAACTCCAGCCAATCGAAAAATATTGGGCAATCGTCAAGCAGAACCACAAAAAGACTCGTAAAACAGTTGTCAGTGAGATGGAATTAAAAAAAAACTGGCGTTCTGCAGCAAAGAAAGCGACCAAGAAAACGGTGAAAGAGTTGATGAAAGGGTTAAAACGAAAAGTTCGGCTATTCGCATTCCTTAAGACGGAGGACTGTATGATATTTTTTTACATATTCTGTATAAAATGAGCTTTCAAATGAAATATGACTTGATTTTTTAATAATTTAATAATAATTAATTGTTTTAACATTTTTTTGTTTGACTCGTTTTTGTCCGTAACACCCTTTAAAAGTCGTTAGTAGAAGAACCGTTATATTAATAGTAGGCAGGTAGAAATTTCAGAGTGCTGTTTGTATAAAAGTAGTTTTTAAGGAAAATTCTATATGTTCAGAAATAATAAACAATTATTTTTGTAAAATTTTGCATAATTTTGTAATTCGAAATAAGTACGAATCATCCACTATAGCACAAACAAATCAACAGAAGGAGAAGTTATTTCAAAGGACATAATATCAATACAGATCCCAAAGCACTATAATTAAGGCAAACATCGTAAGCTGCTCAAGGGGTTTTCCCGTAATTTGCACACAGTTGGTTTATTATTGTTTGTGGATTGCGTAGTGTACTCAGTGCACCACCGACCACGGATGATGCACCGGACAGATTCGCCACGTAGTTTACATTAACGACCATCAACGTCGGTCTCAGCGGCAACGCCGGCATGTTGTTGCAGCGCGCATCGGCACCTCGTTTTATAGCTCTTACCTCAGTTGGCATTGGGCGCTGCGGGTGCTTAGTAGTCGTTGCCAGCGATAGGCTACCCGTCGAAAAGGGGTAGCCTATCTGGGCTTGTGTGTGTTGGCCAGCGCCGTGGGCCGTGACGGTGTATGGTTTGGTTGCGTTTGCTAATGTTTTGAAAAGTGTCCACACGTATCAGGGGTCCGGCCACGGTACGCCAACACCGCTCCCAGCAACCACCACCACACTGCTGATGATGATGATGATGGCGTCGCCGTTGATAGGGGGGTGACAACCAGTGTGACACCCAATTTGACTCCGGACTTGGCACCGAAGGAAGAGGGTTCCCCGATGGTGGCGCCTCTTTAAAACAGTGGAACACAAACGCAAAACACACTGAAACAAGAGGAACAAAATTAAACCACACACACAGCCACCGGGCCGGGGCTATACTAGCGAGTCTATATAAAAGCAATTGATCACTCATTGTCACCAGTCAGTTGGCCGCTGGACAGCTTTTACTCCGGATCGTGGTCCCTCTCTCTCTCTCTCTCTGCCTCTCTCGCACACCGGGCGATTGTTTTTGTAAATTAGTGCTTCAACAGTGCAACCGCTTCGTGGTAGTAGCCATTCCCCGGTGGGTGTGCGTGCTGCGGTGGTGTACTAATCGTTGGCCACTGAAACGAGGTGGGAGTGATTATTTTATATTCACACAAAAGACCAAAAGAAGTCCATCACTCACCTCGCTGAACAGCTGAAACAATAGTAGGAGGCCATTTTGAAACCCCCGTTAAAAGGCCCCCCTTTCACGAGATTCGGTGGTCGGTTGGCGACGGAATCCGCGTGTGTCAAAAACCCGGTGCGGTGCGTTGCGGTGATCGTCTGCGCAAGTGAGCGTCTGCCTGTGTGTGTGCGTGTGTGCGCGTATCCTTCGCGAAAATGAACACAACCGCCGTGGCGCTGCTGCTGTTCGTGGCGCTGGTGGTCTGCATCGGGGATAGTGCAGAAATTCCGCCACTTCCGGTGCAGGACGACCTAAAGGGTGCACCGGCGCCGTCCTCGGACGAAGAGTGTAAGTGAATCCTGCCCTATTGTCTGTCGGCGTGCGTAAAAATCATGCACGGTTAATCACGCGCGGGTCGATTTTTTGCTTCGGTGCGGTTCTCCGGTCCGGACGCCTGCGTGCGGTTGGCCATTGCAGGCGCTGAGCTGAAGCCACGATAAAAAGTGTAATTCTCCTAGACTCTCGCGTTGGAACGGGGTGTTGTTTAACAACGTTCGCGTTTTTGTGGACATTTTCCCAACATTTTTACCGCAACTGGGCATTTAGAGGCGGGTCGGGCCGATTTGGTTAACATAGTACGGCAACGGGGCGCGTTTCGGCCTTGATGGACACCTGGGCCGGTGAATGAACCGAACGCGCACCGCCGGCCTGCCGGTTGGGTGTTTTTGAGTTAATTTCACCGCACGTGCCGCCCCTATGGGGGGCGATAAGGGTTGGCGATGGGTTTCTGGTTCACGTGCCAACATGCCAAACGTCGGAAATTACTTTTAATCCGTAACCGCGCCCGCTCTAGGGCTGGTTGCACTAAAGTTCAATCTGGCTGGCTGGTCGGATTGGCCGTTCGATCACTGGCATTGACTGGACAAGCAGCAATTTTAGTTTGAATGTTGTTAATCTTTACTAACGATACGTGTGAAATTGTGTTTAAAAGTTACTACGCCACACAAATCCTTATAAAGTAACCATATTATTTAGCCGGAGAAGTTTCCTTGAAAGGCACGCGGTATTTGTTTACTTCTTACAATCGGGTTGATGAGTTTAGAACCAATTTAAATTTATTTAAAATTTAAACCAAAGCATAAAGAGTTGCTTTACGCAATTTGCTGTTGAACAACATATTTTTATGCTCTAGCGAAGTTCCAGCGAAACTAAAGCCCTGGACGGAATTTCAAGAAAATTACTATTTTAGTGCTGCCGTCCGAAGGTGAAATGCTATTCGTCCTGAAGCCACATTCGCCTGGAGCAACAATTTCGTGACCGCGGACCTTCCACAGCTTTTCCGTTCCATGCTTCCATCACCGAGTGTCATCCATCACGGAGCTGGTATCCGCCCCGGGGCGGAATGGAATGCATCAATTTGTGGCTACAAAATGTAGCTGCAATATTCAATAATCGCTGCTGCGAGAGACCGCAGCAGCCAATTTGCGAGTCAATCCCGGCATCCGAGGCGCAACGGCGGTCCTAGTCCAGGGACGTCGATGTTTCTTCGGTCGTCCCAAAAACGGAGCTTCTTCTGAACGGATTTTGGCAAGGTTGAAACTCCCAGGAAGCGGAACGTGGGATAGTTGGACAGTTTTCGTCTCACGGCCCAGGAACCTGGACGTTCCGAGACTGCGCAACGCTCCGGACCAGAGAAAATTGCCCATTTACGCAGGCTGTGTGGTTGTGTGTGTGTCTGTGTGGTGGGATTGTGTGATGATACAAAACCGTTTACTTCGTTCCAGCGACGACGGCCCGGACGGGAACTAGTGAATTAATTGCATTAACAGCCCACGGCGGAATCGTTTTACGGAGGACTGTGAGTTTCGTTTGTCCAGAAAAATGGAATGCCCACGAAACCCGTGGGAGCGGCAAAAGGGCGGTAGGAGCACAGGCCGCAGATTGGTTCAAGTTTTCCGGCAGAATTCCCATCCAACCGAGGTGTTGTTGGTCCTACTTTTTTGAGTAGCTCACAATGGTCATGTTGATTGTTGAGACATTATTTAAAATTGCATCGTTTTGTACGAGTTTTGATTCGATTTCAGTACGATGTTTAGCAATCGTTCGCCAAGCGGTTATCAAGCCCATTTAGGAGCCCCCGGGAGCTGCAGTTGACGTTGAGTGCGACGTCGTTCAAATTGTGCTCCATAAACGCCATGGAGCATGAATTATTTCCGGTGGCGGGCGTTGCGGCTTGCGGCCACTATTTGCTTATCGTGCTGGAAGTCTGTGAGGCTGCTGCAGTCTATCGCGAAGGATACGTGGCAATTAGCAGAGTAAAACTTTCGAAACACAACCATCGAGATAATGGCAACCGTGCAGCCACTTTCCTGGCCGTTCCGGATGACGGGCACCCGATGTTGGTGTGCTACGGGCTTGCTGCATTCCCAGCTTCCGTGCGGAAAGTTGAAACGACACGGCCTTTAACGGGGAGGCCGAACCACTACCGGTCGGCGAATTTGAATAACTTTCCGGAACTAATGACGCTTCCTGCTGGGACATTCCGTTCGGTTCGGGCTTTGGTATCGGGTGTTTTCTGCGATTTTCTGACGCGAAGTTTTCGACGCCACCGATAGTAAGGATACATTACGCACCGGTCGCTCTGGGCAAAGGCGCAGAAGGCCGCTCGCTTTGAGAAAAGTATCGTAATGATGTGTCCCGTAACGAGGCGCTACATGACTGTTGTTTCTGGAAGCGAAACTTGTGCTTTCAATTTCGGTTCGATGGGTTTATTGCAGCTCGAAGCGAACTCTGTGTCTGACAACGTTTCGATGAACGTTCGATCAGCAGCCAGTCTTGGGCCGGTTTTGGGTGCTGCACATGCGTTTGACGTTGGTGCCTCCGATGCGTCCGGGGACCGAAACTCCAATATTTAGACATTCAAATTGAAATTCTTCGATGCGAAACAAAAAAAAAACCCACACAAACTTGTTGCGTAATCCGTGAAACTGTTAACGTTCTACGTAGCGCTCCGGGGTTCACGAAGACCCTGCGAAATGATGCGACCGAAACTTTGGCCCATAAATATTTCAGCTGACTTAAGGATGTGCCGCGTCAGCTTGAGCCATTCAAAGTAAATACCATTCCGCCTTACGGGCCCCCCCACCGGGTGTGCATTCGCCGCCGATTGTCAATACTTCCGCCGCCATCACGATGCGACTTATGTAAGAAACCGCTACAGTTCCGTTCCGTAATGCTCATAAATCATTCAGCAGCAGTCGCGCCCACCGACCGCCGAGGTTGCATCGATTTTTCCGACGGACGGGGGCCAATAAACGAAACTGTGGCCCTACCCCTGGCCAAAAAATTGCTCAGGGTAAAAGAAAGCCTGTGTCTGTTTCGGAAGTGAACTTTTAATTCGCAAAGTTGTGTTTGGGAACTGTCGGAGCGCATCATCTCTGGCAGGCAGACCGGGGCGAGCCCCGACCGAAAACCGTAAAGTCATCGCAGAACTTGGTAAATTAAATTATACTTCGAAACATGAGGCCGCCCAGCATTCGTCCTGCCGAAGGAGCATAAATGGTTTACAGCACCAGTTCCGACGCTCTGTGTACAGCTTCTTCCATGGTTTCTTTTTATTTCATCCGCTTGGAGGTCGCTTTTATGTTGAAGAAATCAAAAAAAAAAAAAAACTAAAACGAACCTCGGCCACGGACAGCATAATTACCAAGGACCGAGATTGGCTCATTTTAATGGCACACATCAGCATTACGGGGCCGATCTTTAACCGGCCCCTGCCGTTTCAAACTCGTCGCACGTCCTACTGGCGCACTGGCTTTAGAAACCGTTAACGACGATGCCGGGACGACCGATTGATTGATGGCCGGGGCGTAGCGTAGCATTCGCCAGGATCGTAGTAGATTGGATTTCGGGCCGTAATGTCGCGCCCGGTAAGCCTCGCGTAAGCGCCATCTGCCTATCTGGTTCTCAGCTGCCGAAATACGCTCTTTGCGGAAAAGATGCGGAGAAGTTCCCCGGGGGGGTGGTCTGAGGACTTGCGATAGGAAATCGATCGATTCGACTGGTGCCCGCGCGTGGAGGTTGTCACGGAGCCCTCCTTCGCCATTAACCGCGGAATGACCGGAAGTGTGGCGCAGGACATTCACGCAGCACGCCCGGCGTCCGTGAATGCGGCATACGTGAACCGACTGCTAGTGGGCATGGGGGCATGCCGGGCGACGCAGGCTCCCGGTAGGGCGTCTGGAGCCATCTTGCAGTTCCTGCCGACGATGATTGATTATAATATCGTGTTTTATTCGCCCAGCCCCACTTCGGGTGTCAAGAGCGTGACTAAAGTCACACCACGGCCGCCACGGCTCGATCGGCCGTAGTCGTGTTTGATTGCCAAACAGCGTAAGGGGAAACCCTGCGCAAACTGTTGATAGAGCCCCGTAGCCGAGTGCCGCAGCGTGACGGTGCACCGGGAGTGCTGCCTTCGATGGAGTATTCGATTGGGTGGCGGCGTGGTGTTTATTTACTCCATGATTTATTTGATCCAATCCCGCCAGAACGATCGGGTGTCCTGCTTGCTGGTGGCCAATAGAAGATTACGGTTGCGAAGAAGACAGCAATGCGCACCGTTGTGATGGATTAATTTTCATCCCACGCCCGACCTTCGACTGCAAACTGTTTAAGCACAACATTTTGAAGCTCACACCAAAGCCTTTGTCCGTTTGGCCAGCATTTTGCTAGGATGACCGACCACTGGTAGACGATTGCATCAAACTGCCTCAATATGCACCACGTAATCACTGTCCGGGGCAGTGTGCCTGGCCAGGCATTTCTATGCCCATTTGCACCAAAAAGGAAATGTTCCGCTTTCCGGGGCATTCTTTGTCGTCCGGTTTTCTCTCCGGTTCCGGTTTTTTTTTCCAATAAACTATTTTCGCCTTCATTCATCCGGGACGGCTTCCGTTTGTAGTCCTGCGGAAGCATCAGAGGCAATGGAGCCTGGCCGTCGGTGGCATTCGGTCCCCATTCGAATGGGTCCGTTAGTTTGAGGACTTGTTTTACGAATCGGGTTTTTTGGGTTAGTTTTGACCTGAAAAGCACCGCACAACGGTTTTCGGCTTCGGTCCCTCCACTAATGACGCCCGCTTGTTTCACCACTGTGAAGTTTTGCATTTGAAACAATGGCGTTTGCGGTGGGAAAAACTGCTGCACCGTACCGGCAGGGCCGCGATTTGCCTATCCATTTAGTCCGCTTCAGCCCGTCGGTTGAACATCAAAGAGCGGTCGTGGGTTTTGTGTTCGTTTAAGTGTGCTCATTAGAGTGTAATGTCTTCAAATTACGAGCACTTCGGCGGTGTTGGAAATCAGTTGGCCCCGGGGGGATCAATCTTCACACACAGAAACACGCAGATTATTTTCCAATTACCGGCGATTGGCTTCAGCGGCGTGTGGCCCGGCAGATCATTAGGATGTAAACATTCGCCCCAGAAGCTCGTGCAGCACATGCGGCTGGCGGAAGCGGCCCACGAGACAATCCAATCAATGCGGGCATCACGGAAAGGGTGCTCCGCACGCACGGTGTGATAAGCCTTCCGTTAAGCAGTTCTGACGGAAACATAATTACGACGCCTTAGGGACCACCGAAGCAGAGTTTCACTTCGGTCCGCCCGTGCGCCCGTCAGGCCGGCAAGTGGGCGAGTGTGAATGACTAATGGTTCGTTGCGGGTGTTTTGATTGAATATCTATTTATCATAAACTTTGACACGGAAAGGGGACCCGTCTACGGGTTTCTGCCATTGCGACAAGGCCCAGGGCTCGTCTGGCCAGTCTGTCATGAATTTCGATTTTTCTCGCCTCTCATTTATTGCTGTGTTATTACAACCATGTATCGCAATGTTTGTACATAAATTATGAGCAACGGGTGCCCACGATGCAGACCATCGGTTGGGGTATCTTCCGTCTTTCTGTGCTTTTGTAGTGATTGAAGTAAATAGCCAACAACACCGCCCTTAAAAACACGATGTTACAGTAGCCAACAGAGATTAACGTTTTCGGTCTGTTCAAGACGTCTCGGCAGTTGTAATTGCCGGATAAGAAGAAGAAACACTTAACTCGGCATAAGTGCCAAAAAGAAGAAGAAGAGAAGTAAATTGGGTGTCCGCATTGATCCCCCAGGTGTTGTTTCTTCTAATTGATGCCAGGTGTGTTGAACAACGAGTAACAACCTGACCCTAACTAAATTATCAAGTGATGGCTGCCATATTGATGAACGCGATGGCTTTGAATGGATGAGATTAGTATGAGTTGAGAGTAGTATGATAGTTCATTTTAAACAACAGATTTCTAAAAGCTCTTATTTCAACAAATGAAAAGTGACCACACTTTGTTGCCCGGTTCTGCAGTACCAAATCGATTAAGTTCATATTTTACATATTTTACATATTTTACATGACGAAGATGGCTTATAAGAATGCGAGAAAGGAAATCAACAGTAAAATTAAAAATATCTAACAAACACGAGAATTGTTCAAAAGTGTTCGCGGAATAAATAAAACCAAATGAGGCTCATGAGGTTTCGTAATCCAGGTAAGAAATATTCTACTAAGCGAGTGTTTCTGAGAGAGAATTTGCTTCGGAAAGTTGGATAGAATCGTTTCCCATCTAGTTCGATTCTACACGTTGGAATTAATTTGTGTAACAGATTGATGCCAGCCACAGATACCAAATTACAACGTTTAATTGTCAATCCTTTCAGCATGGGGAACCGTTCTGGTACCTTGAGAAGATTTTCGTCCGTTAACTTCGCGCCACGAAGAAGCAATAGATTAGATAAAATAACAGGCTTATATCAATTTCTTTGCTACTGAATTCGTACACACTTACCTTATAACACAAATCCATTGTCAAGCAACGAACATTGCTGTGAGGCCAAATAACATTGCCAAACGGACAAATTATTAAATGAAGATTGTCCAGAAGAGGTAACTGCTCAATTTTGGCCAAGGCATCGCTTTCCTCCTGCTAAATGATATTGAAATGAATACAGTAACCACACTGGCAATAAGAGAATGCAATTTGTAGCTCACCTGATCATGGCCATCAAATATCAATTCAAATGAACTGAGATTCTTGAAGTTTTCGCAGATGAAATGTAAAGCTGGGGTATCTACGACCGTCGTCAAGCTACTTATTTGGGGAGCAATTTCAAAGAATTTCTTCCAAAAATCCACACCAACAGAATAGCTCTGATAACTTAAATCGAAGGATTTAAGGGAAGGAATTGTTCCACATCCATTAAGCATGCCTACATTTAAAAAAAGAACTTCATCGAGTCCAATAAATGTGAGATGCTACAAAAATTAATATTATAATCAATTTTCCAAAAAGAATTTTTCATATAGTATTGCTTACCTCCAATTTGGTTAATTGCGGCAAGGACTCGAACAGACTTTCAGTCGTATCGCTCAACATATGCACTGTCAACTCGGTCAGCAACTTACAGTGGCCCGTAATGGTTGTAATGAGCAATTTGTCAATTGAAGGGCTGGTAATATCAAGTGTTCGAAGCTGAGGATGCCTTTGTAGAAAATTCCGCGTTGATTCGGAATGTTGCTCATCGTAATCATGGTTTGGAACTAATTTCAACCGCTCTAAACGAGGGAAACTCAGTTTCAAAAATTCATTGGTAATGCTTTCAGCAAGTTTCACCGAAATATGTCTTAATTGTTCTTCGAAGTGTTGGTATATAGATAGTTGACGTTTTGTAAAACAGCCCATCTCCAGGGATTGTAAATTAGGCGCGATTTCAATCCAATTTAAGGCTTCCGATGGCCAACACAGATTGTATGTTCCAAACTTCAGCTCTTTCAATTTGTCCAAGACCGGCCATGATGGAGACGAATCGGAAATGAATTGTTCGTTAGTTTTAAGACGTGCAGCATCAATTTCTAATCTTTGAACATTGCGCAATCCTAGCAATATCTCTCGAAACTTGGAATAGTCCGTGCGCATAGCTTCGGTAAAGTAGAAATAGACGTTCTCGTATTTTCTTTGTGTGCCTAGTTGGAATTGACCTTGATCTTCATCATTATTAATACGCAATACTACGCGTTTCATGCGCCGTCCAGAAAATGTTAGAAATGACCACCTCCGGCACACCAGGGAAGCCACCTTCAATTCTTCCACGTCCAGGTGGTCGAAAATGTAGCACCACATCTGTAAAAATGAATCACTTATTACCCGACCCAATAGATTTGGTCAAACACTTTGAATCACCTACTTCGTCTGGTAAATCGGTCATCATGGATCCTAATTCTTTTGTCGCGTCGAAAAACTTCTAACACTGCAACAGTCAAACAATTCGGCGCGTCGTTGCACAAAATTGTGAACCGAAGAATCGGTGGAGCAACTTCGGATGGATTTATGGAGAGCCGTAGAAACTAAGAACCGGATTTTTAGAATCGATAGAACAGTTAACTCGGTCACATTTATTACTTTCTCTGCACGTGCGATGTGAACTTTGATAATGAACTGCAACAAGGTTACCTCTTCTTCCCTCTTTCGCTTCTTGCCTCTTTCGTTTCTTCTTTTGTGCATTCAATTCTATCTTGATTTCATATTTGTTGTAGAAAACTTTCTTGGTAGTTGCTCTATTTTTTGCGTTTTAAATTGCATGTACACCGTAAATGTTTAAAAGGAAGACCAACCGATGCCGCAACTTGGACAACAAACCCATTAAAATCCAATTTGAAACGTAACGTTAACCTCGGTGCGCAGTAATCGAGTTGTCATTTTGCGGATTTCAATTTTTGAATGAAAAGGTGATTGAAGCATCTACCGTATTCAGAAAAACTCATTGAACAACCCAGTACTCATTGGCTTTCCGTGCAAAAGGTGCAACATTATGTGCAGATGCAAACGCCAGCCACTTCTAATCGTTTGTCCCATCGCACCGCCATATCGATACGCGAGGAAGGAGGTTTTTGCGAACTCCTATCATTATTCGTCAGCCCCGTAATGACCGGTTCGTTGGCTTTCGAATCGCTCTTCCTTCGGAACCGGAAGCGAATTTCGATGAATCAGCATAAAGTATGCTTCCCTGGTGCTGGTGGCAGACAGGATCCGCAACTGCCCGATCCCGATCCCAGATCCCGGCGCGAAAGGCAATCGTGAATATGGTCCTGATGGTAATCGATGGCCGGGGATATGGAAATTCTTGTGCTCCTTTCGGAGGCAAATGAAAATGGATGAAAACGGCCATCGCGAGTGGGAGACTTATTTTTATTATGATGTTATTAATGTTAATGGCACTCGACGGCGCTCGTCGTGCAGCATCGTGATGATGATAATTGCCATTTACCTATGCCTACGGGGCACGGGCCGCGGTGGGCGGCAAGTTAGCCCGCTCCTTTTGTTCCTACTAGACCCCACAGCACCGATCACGGCGTGCACGGACGCGTAAATTCCGGAAATGGTTATCCATTCAATCACAAGGCTCGGCGCTGCTTGAATGGCTTCAATTTTTCTTCAGCCTGACCACCGTGCCAGGGCACGGAAATCACACGAACATTGAAAAGATTCACCACCTGCACTATCATCGTCATCATCGCCATCATTGCGCTCATCATCACCGGCACATGGAGCATGGAGCATACCCACACCCCCGCCGGAAGTAGTCGCTAACGTGTGATTTCTTTCGTTTCTTCCTCTTCCGCTTCTGTTGAAACTCGCTCGGAGCTCAGATCGTCCCCGTGGTCCTTGCGGCACCCTGCGAATGCTACTTTTGGCGCCGCGCACGCTAAAGCTTCAGGCTTGTGTGTGGTTTGCGGAATTCTTCCTTCCGGAAGCGCTACTATCCTGGCCACTGTGATCAGCCAGCCGGCGGACGTTGGAAGACGCGCCACGGGAATCGGGGAGGATGGTCCTCAGCATCCGGGACAGTGGCTCACAGCTTGAGGCAAATCGTGGCACTCGCTGATTACGGATGCGAGCAGCAAACGGACACATCTGTTACCTTTTGGCCGGCCCGGGATGGAACGTCCTTTTCGGGGTGGACTGCGCCCCCTTGCGTGCCATGTGTGTGTGTGTTTGGGGGAGGGCAGAGATTGGTTCGTTGGCCATTTGTGTTTTACTTTTCGGAACAGTTTTCCCGTTCGTTTGCTCGGAAGTTTGCTAACTTTTTCGATTTAATCGCCCCGTGCTCGACCTGCCTGTGCCTTTGGTGGCGAATGGGGCGAATTCGTTGGGAGGGGTCACCCGTCGCCATCCTGGCGCACGAAAGAACGGGAGCCAGTTTCGAATCGTACCGGAAGCGGCAATATGTGATTGCATTTTCACGACTCGTTAATAGGTTTAGCGAACGTTCAGTAAACGGCATAACGCTGGCCAAGTGGCTGGCCGTTTGAGTTCAGTAGACAGCGTTTTTGATTTCATCCGAACATTTGTTTCACGAACGTGTTTTCAGTAAATCAATCCCTTTGAGCTAGAATATTTTTATGGGTTTCAATCTAAATGGTTGCCACTATGTTTAATTTAGAAGCAAAGCATTATTTCTTGATTCACTACATAAAAAATGCCTCAAAAAAAGCTAAATTAACCGTAACTCTGCAACATGGCCACACTTCAGTCGAATGGTTCGAGCTAACGAACCGTACGTTCCTTGCTGATGATTTCGGCCGATGTTAATCCACTTCACATTCTGTTTATGTCCTTTTCCAGTTCGTTTATCTCGCATGGTTTTATGCTATAATCGGGATTTTCTACGTTCAGTCCGGAAAACTCGCATCTGGGCGATGACTGCTGCTACGAGAGTCAGCACCTCGCCTCGAAGCGACCTCTTCTGACACGCTTTTCCGGGGGCTGAAGTATTCAAATTCAGCTGGCTTCCGGCAACCGGTTTCGAGTCAGGGTTGCCCTCGGCTGGGGTTGCGCAATACAAAGTAACTCCAGAGCCCAGGGACACTAATGAGTCTGAACGGCGTGAGTTGTTGTCGAAAAAAAAAAAACTGGGACACCAATTATCTTCAGTCACAGCCGCGGCGAAATGGTGCCGAGTAATCGGCCATCGAACCGTAACCGGTACGATTGAACCGATGCGCTGACCGATGGAGACGCATGGTCGCTCACGATTGAAACCCAGCCGTTGCCGGTTGCCGTATGAGCCCGCTTCTTTCGCCAGTAAAGACCGTTCGCCGCCAATCTCGTGCACACGGCCAAACCGGCTACCAGAGCGTAACGGAGTGTGCTAGTTGTGGTTCAATTAGCCGCAGTCAAGGATGTGTGGTGGTGCGTGCGTGCGCTGCCGGTGCGGCAGTGTTACGCCACGGGGACCTCACCGGGAGCGAATGTAGGTCAAAACCCCGCGGAGAGGGCACATTCTTTCTTTCTGCACCTTTCCGCCCAGTGCTCTCCTTCTGCGTCACTGAGCAAATCACCGCGGGTGGTGGCTATTCATCGTTTTTCATCTAATCTCTGCAATGAACGACACAAACGTCAATGGCCAGGGGCCCAGGATGAGTCGTCTGGTGGCATCACCGAACCGACAACCATGAGCACAAAGAGAGAGAGAGAGAGAAGGAGTGAGAACTTGAGCGAGAACGGGAAATAGAGCAAAGCAACCCCGAGTTCCATCGCCACCTGGCGCCTCCATCGGGTGTTTTCTGCTCCCTGTGAAATATGATTCCCGCTGCGCCACCGCAGGCTGGACAGAGGGCCTCACACGTCACAAATATAGGACTCGTTTCACAAATATTTACTTTCATCGCCGATCACCGAACCGGATGCGTGTGGATGGTTGGCGTGCGAAGGCCAAACCGCTTTCCGCATTACCAGAATCGTCGCTTTCGGTCGCAAATGTGAGGGCGATTGTGTGGTGATGGGTACGCTTTTCCTTCTCGTGCCGGAGCTCCGTATCGATCGGCCTGGCCTGGTCGATGACGATGCACACCGTTTTTGTGTGGTTTTGCGTAAAATTTAGGGCCAAATAAAAGGCCCGTACACGAACCGCACGCGCGCGGTTCGCGGTGCTGTCAAAAATATCGCTTTTAATAATGTTTTTCGTCTTCTCTTTTTACGACCGCTTTCAGCGTACCTGGGCGTGAGGCTGTACAAAATGGAGCGACCCTGCGCCATGATCGGCGGGGTCTGTGTGCAGACGAGCGACTGCAAGGACCGGCCGGGCAACAGTGGACTGTGTCCGGAAAACGCGCATCTCGGCGTTGACTGCTGCTACGAAAGTAAGCGCCTCGCCTCGAAGCGACCTTCCTGATTTCTATTTGGCCCGGCCCGGTGCGTGCCAAGTTCTAATCGAGAGAGCATATTCTTTTTCTTCCCTTTTGCCCTTCGATAGTAAAACCGGCCAATAACCTGTCGTGCCACGAGTACCGTGGCGCCTGTATGGATCGGTGCAACGACCGGTTACAGCGCCCGGCCAGCGACTGCAACGATGGGCAGAAGTGCTGCGTTTTAGTTGCCTAAACTCTAATGATCGTCGACCGCAGCAACAGCTTAATGGGGACCAGTGGCTACCGCCAGGCTGTGTGTGTGTTGGTGTGTGTATGTGGCCCATTGTGCCCAACATCAGTGTGTGTGTCGGATCAATAAATGTAGGATAAGAGCTTTAAAGCAGCCCGTTCAGGGGCCGGCGTCGACGTACACTTTCTCTTAACATCCGAATGTTTTCCAATGACTGCATTATTGCACAGGGTGCGCCGTAGTGACAGGACCGGATAGGATTAATAAATTGTCAAATAACTCGGCCATTTTTCAGTTGATTTTGAAAAGTGTATAAGATATATTTAGAGTATAGAATGTCGTTTATTGACAATTCACTCAGAATACAGTTTCGATCAAATGACCGCCTCCATTAGACACACAAAAAGCGGTCCTTTTTATGAATTTTTCATTGTATTTGACAACATTTCGTTAATAAACTACGTAATAGCAGCTATTTCCACTGTGATGGTCTATTCTGTGATGTTTTCAATGTTCTTCGGTTGGTTAGCATAAACCTTAAGGCCCGTTTACACGTAACGATATATCTGAACGATGCCTTGTATGAGACCAATCGTAACGATATATCGTTACGTGTAGACAGCAAAAACAGTACCAATTTGCTTGTATACGACCATAGTTTCAGATCAAAAAAATTGAATGCGCCGAGCATCAATTTCGGTCCAATGGATCCAATCTCCATACATGTGTGCGTGTGCTGACGGTGGATATACATGTGTGCCTGTGTTTATGGTGGTTTGGCATGTTGTTTTGAATGTTTTTAAAGCAAAAGTTTAACGTGAGAATAATGGCTTCGCTTTAAAAGCCATTTCCTCGACCACTGGGACTGATAAGTACTCTTGGCACGTTCTATTTTTTATTTTTAACCGAAACGCACAATGGCAAGACAGACCAATACAGTGTTACTTCCATGGCTGTCATTGCAAATCGAAACGATACATCGTGGCGTGTAGACGCTCCACCTTGGCTACGATATATCGTTACGATTAATCTGATACAAGCCATCGTTCAGATATATCGTAGCGTGTAAACGGGCCTTTACTCTTCGAATAGCTCCACAGAAAGAAGTCAGAAGAAATTTGGCATTGAAAAGCACGCACAGTTTTCACAGTTTCAAGATTATTTTCAATGTCGAGCGCTACAATTTCAGTCCTCTGTTTTACCGTAAATTGATCCATGACTAAAACGGCATTGACTGAAGATTCAGAATCTGGCTAATTTGTCAAAATCGACTTAAAATAGCGGAGTTATTCAAGATTTAAATAGTTGGATCGTGATGGAACACCCTGTTGTTGTCAAGTGGATCGAAACGCAAATAACCATTCTGCTTCAGCAAACCTTTGCTGAGATTTCACGCTCTTTTGTCGGTTTCACAAAAACCCACAGTAAGTATTGGAAGTGAGTTGATAAATTGGCGAAGCGGTGACTAATCGAAAAAAATTACACGATAAAACGTGGTACGATAATTGGGCCACTTGTAGGCATTTCCATCTCTCAATAGAAGCTGAGTTGAGTTAAGGAATAGATGGTACGCAATACTGAACCACTAAAGGCGAGGCGAGTGAAAAATTAAACTTGTCACGTTTATTACACTTGCTTTGAACATTTTTTTTAGCTTTTCAATAAAGCTGCTAAACTGTATGTGAAACATGGAAATACAGTAGACAATAGAAACTCATAGTTTGCTCAACTTGAAGAGATTATATGCAAAATACGAACATTGTTTTCCGATGATCCCTAGTTACTCACACAATAGCCCGTTCCGGAGTGCGGGGTTCGCAGCCAAGAAGAAAAAAAACCCGTAAACCAATGTGCCTCCATGTCGGTGTGCTGTGTAATACGTTACGTCTGCTCGTAATCCTTGAAACACGGTACTTTGCGAAAGCCATTTTCATCCGTAGGCCTGTAATCTACCCAGAAACTATCAATATACACCCAGAGTGGTCCGCACTGTGTGTGTGTGCCGCCGCCGTTTCGGCTCCCTTCCGAAGGAAGTCGATAAGACCACCCCGACGTAGGCCTCGGGGTGGTGCGGCTCGTTGGCTGACACTAATTGAAGTCGAAACAAGATTTCAACATTTCGATCGACTTTCGACTCCGACCGGCAGTGACTAACCACCACCTCCCCCCCGGGTGGTAAAGGGTGGTAAGTTGGTTGCCGGTGCCAGGATGAAAGTTGAAAAGTGGCAGCCCAACACCGGAACATCTGGCCGGAGTGCGGGTAGCTGGCAGCTAGATTAGGATTACTGCCCGCCAGTGCCCAGAGATAATGGGAATTTCGCTTGTTTCACTTCTCGGCCTCTCGGCCCGTCGGCTAAAGGTGTGCTGCTGGTGTGCACCAGCTTCCCAGGGTTTGGGGTTCGGTGGTGGTGGTCGATGTGGCTAGTAAGTTAGCCCGAGAAGCTGAGAAGCACGGCCAAAGGAATGCCACTCGCTGGGGCTGTCGGCCCGTCGCAGCTGTGTTGTCTTGGAGGTTTGCTGTTGAGGTTGCCGTGGTTTGGGGGTCCCAATGTTTTCGGGGTGTCGGGCTGGGTGTGTTTGCCATTCGTCTGATTCGTCCGGAAACGGTGAAACCCGGAGGAACGGAGCGATCGTGCACACGTGCAGTGGCCACCTCGCGCGGCTATCGACCGACTGGAATTCAAATGGCCCAAATGGGTGTCCGCTCTGGTCGATGCTGTTTCCAACCCAGAACCAACCGATGCTCTGTGCTCGGTGTTATGCCGTTGTCGTCGTCGTCGTCGTCGTAGCGCTACAGGCTAGTAATTTTATGAATAAATTAATGTGGTGGCTTTCCGATTACAGCATTACAGGCTGCCTCCGCACTATATATTGTGGCGTTGGGAGGTGCGGTTCGAATTGGGAATCGAATTTGGCTAATAATAGGCACGAGCCTTCGAGCCGGCATTCCGCTTCGATTGCCGAGTCGAGGTGCTGAGGTACGCTATCGCTGAAGTGTTCATCGATTTCTCAATAAACTCGAACACTCGTACACTGCCACCCGAGGCTTAAGTTCTGCTGGCAAGTGGAACGCAACCTTGGGCAATGTGCGGACACGGCTTGAAAGATGTTTAACTCGTGCTCCCGACGTCGGAACACCGAGCAGGCAACTGCCAGTTGGGTCGTGGGGAGATACTTTTCACTCGCCTCACAAACGGAACCAATTAAAATGGTGCAGAAGTAAACACTTTGTAGTGCCGGCACCAGAAGAAATGATTGATTCGCTTCCGACAGTCGAGCACAACAGTCGAAGTTAATGATTCATCATGCCCGACTTCATTAGCAGGCGAGCAGGGTAAACAATTTCGAAAAGACATCAAACACGGAGCTAATATTGATTTTGTGCGCGGCAGTAATTTAGCAGCCAAGCAGTCGATTGTTCGTGTACCACACAAATCATCTTCCGGGCTCGGCGGAGAAAAATAGATCACATTTGTCACAGTTTCCACCCGAGAGACGGTTCACTGGATTTCACCGGACCATTGCGCTCTGGGTTCTTCCAGCCGGTGGCTGGAGACGTCGCATTTTGTGTACCGTGACGAAATGAGAAAAAAATGACCTAAAATCCTATCCCGACCACCTCTGGCTGGTCCGATGACCCGTGAAGCAGGGAGTGCCTCGGCAGCAGACCGCAAAATTAGTTTCGGGACGTCCTCGTCGACCGTATATGGGTGTGTAATTTAAAAGTGGGCCCACCCCACCCGAATGGGCCATCCTGTTACCGTCCTGGGCTGTGTGGTTTGGGTTGTCATTTACATGCTTCGGTTCCCGCAAACCTGTGTCTCGCTGCCAGAAAGCCACGTTAATGTCAGGGCCTAAAATTGATAATTAGCCGGCAGTGAACGGTTCACACTGTCAACGCAGTGCAATTAGGTGCACTGTTACTATACCCGGCGAGCCTTGTGGTATTCGTTTGCATTTACAATTGACTGACTGAAATATTATAATTCGGACAATACTTTAGAAGCAGCCAATCTTTGAATGTTTTTATTAAGCAGAAATATGCAGATCATTTAGTAAATTTGAACACACATTTTCGGATGCTTAGGCCATTATTGAAAGCATTCGCGAGCGACACGAAATTGAATGAAAATCGGTTCATACCTGCCGAGATGAGTGTTAATTATTGACAACAAACTGCAGTTCCGTTCCGCAATTGCAATGTAAACCACGGTTCGGGGTGCACACCGTAACCACGCTTCGTTCCTGCTCAGTGACCCTGCTTCCCGGAAGTGAACGTTCCGGATCAGCGGCCAAACGGAGGGCCCCGATTTCCGGTATGCCTCGAACCCGCGTTAATGCATCGGAGCAAATTTATTGCTCGGTTCCATTACGGTCGGCCATTTTGGGGCCGCCGTGTCACCCCAGCAGGTTGCCGTGAGTTACCGCTTTTTTTTATATTTTTATTGTTTAGTAAACTTTTGAACGAACCGTCGAACGCCAGATTGTAGCCGCTTCGCTCCGGCTCGGCTTGCAACACGATCACCTTCACTAGGCTGCCACAGGATGGGAAATTCCGATTGCAGGATTTCTTTTCTGCCTCGCCTTGAGTGCCTTCGCTTTCCTCACCACCTGGCACCTTGGCAGGGTTGAAAGGATCAAGGTTTGTCCCGCGGGCAAAAATCACGCTAATTTCGAATTCGTAACACGTGCCACAGTGCCGTCATGCCCGGGCGCCAGGATCCTTGGTCGGTCGCAAGGATATTTATTACAACTACCTGTATTAAAATTCGTCACCGCTATCAATCCGGTGGCACCGGAAGCGGGTTTATTTCTACTCGACTGCACACGGCGGAAGCGTTGGCGTTTTCGGTGCTTTTTATGCGGGGGGGACGGGCTGGGAGTTCACTTTGTTACGTGCCGTAAATTGAAGATAATGTACCATCGAACGATCAATAGGGTAAATTGGATTCGTAGAAAGTGTGTGCCACAAATTCGGATTCGGTGGGTGATTTTCCCGGAAGGGCATTACGGAAGATGGCCTCATGTAGCAGAACGTCTTTTCGTTGATCGGCATCGATCGAATGGAACAGAAAAAAACGAGATGTCGTTCATCTGTAAAGTAGCCTACTACGATTAGCCTGTATTGGAGAGCTTCCGACCAGACGGCCAATCGGTCCTGTCGCGTATCGTTCGCTTCCGTACTCCATTAAAGAAACATTGTCGCAACTTTTGACAGCAAACCGAACGTTGAGCTTCACGACTTCGCTTTAATAGTCCCGCATTCCAGCGGATTGAAACAAGCTTAGTCCCGATATCCTGTAGCAAAAGAGAGCAGAGAGAGAGAGAGAGAGCGAAGAAACGGAACCACTGCAAAGCTCTTCGTGCCAGATGACGGAGGAACCTTTCAGCAATTTGTGACTATATTATGGAACCGTTTGGCAAGATATTTCGGTACCGGCTTCGGATCTACAGGACACATTCCCCGGCAGCCTGGACCCGGAGCAGAGACTTGTGGGTCGCCGGCCGGTCGACGTTTTCCCTACGAAACTATTCGGGTTTGAATATTTCTCCTCTTCCATTTACCTCCGTATCGGTGGACCGCTGTATCGGTTCCTCTAGATTCTTTGGCCCCACTTTCTTTAAAGCCAGCATAAAAACCCCGATAGATCTCGACCGTGGGCAGAAGACTTGAAGCCGTATTTTTGCCGGTCCAGTAGAGCTCCAGTAGCGCCTTTTGGGGACGGGAAACTTGACGAAAAAGATGCGAAAAAAATGGAACCATGTCGTGCGTTTACTTCGAGTACCATTGAACGGTCCAGTGATTTTCGTGCTCCCAGACTCGTCGAGTGGCCGGAAGTGAGAGTGATGGACTGAGAAGCGCCCGGTCGGAAAAGTCTACCGGCCGGCGAATGCAAATTTTAATCGAAACGTTCAGACGTGATTTAAATGTGGTATCCAATTTTCGATGGGAAAGAAAGAGAGCGCTCGAGAGAGAGAGAGAGAGAGAAGTGATCAATACAGCATATTAATTATAACATTTTGCACCGACCGAGGCGCCTCGAATAGGAATTGAATTCGGGCCAACTCGGGGTTTCGAGAACGTCAGGCGAGATGGGAACCTGGTGCCCGGCGGATGCCCCGATCCGAAGGCGACCCTCATGCGAATGGGATATTAGTATGGAAATGGAAATTCAATCAAATGGAAAACTTTTCTCGGAACATGCACGTGGCCTCTACTGGCCGCGGACCGGGAGGCAAGATGGGTCAACAAGGTCACCATACCAGAAAGAGGCATCCGGAGGGAAGATCGACATAATAGTAGTTGAGGGCAGCCGCACTCGAACCGTCTTGGGACTGGAATTGGAAATTGAAATCGTGTAACAGTCAGCAACCACCACAGCCCACAGATGAGCAAACAAACCCGAAATTATGCGAAAACACTGAAACATAATCATTCCGGGACTGCAACTTTTCCGGGAAAAACATAAACTTTCCAACCAAAGCACGGGGCCCTTTTATGAGGTACGATTTGGCAATAAATATTCGCTATTTCTAATCGAACGCAATCCCATTCGGGATACTGAGCTTCGGGATGGAGGTAAAGTTATGGACGATTCGCCATCAAATATATTCCGCAAAGGCCTTCCGCTAGCTAGGCTACATACGGGGCACTATAAAGTGCGCTTGAGAACGGTTTCGTCATCGTAAGCGTAAGACCCTCATCTCACAATCACCTGCTTGGTGCTCATTTTATTAGTCAAATTTACTCCGCGACGAACGGGAAGAAGTTTCAAATTCCGGCGCAAAAGGATACCCCTACGGCCAGGTCGGGCGAACGGTTAGAAATTTGATTTTAACCATTTAAAACTTGTAACTTTATTGATTCTGGAAAGTGCGAAAGTGGCACTTGTTAGTGCTCCGATGGTATGTGTATTTGTTGTACTCGCTGCTGGTTTAGGCCAAAAAAGGGACAAAACAATCGACCATCGGGAAAACTTCCTGCAACTAGCGCGCTCTGCGTTGGCCGCAGCAGCTGTCGTGTGGTGCGAGATTCGGACTTACACAAACTTTTGCCAAAGTACCGGAGGTTTACTTTTGCGAAACAGTAATCGAATGCTGGGAGGCCCGTTGCGAGAGTGCCCCTCACATAATGAAAGTTATTTTAATTAAAGCGTTTCCCCGGAACCGTTTTGCACACAACGCTTGGGGTTGGTCATTCGGCTGGCCTACTTGGGTGCTTCTTGGGCAGGCGATAGCAGAAGAAGCATGCTAAATGTTCGTCCTGTACCGGAGTCGGGCCATTCCGAACGGTGGCAGCTGGCCGGATTCTTTTCGACGTATCTAAAGTACAACTTCCAACATAGTTTGGACGCGAAATATCTATTCATGACCGAACATTTTCGTCCACTGAATCCATGTCCGATATGCGACGGCACAAGATCGAACGAACTACGAAAATCAACCTTGGAACGGAACCACGGCCCATTGATTACTTCGAATCGAGCTGGACCAATTTGTCCCACCGCACTGCGGTTTAAGGAATATTTACGCGCCGATGCACTCTTCCGGCGAGTGTCATCTACAGTGAGGGACCAATTGTGTGGCAGTGCATCATGCAAATTACCCTCAAAGTAAGAGAGAGAGAGACAGAGACAGAGCGCAGCGAACAACATAAAGACACAAATCATAATAAAGCACTTTTGAAATGCATGTTTACAAGCGACCGGTGAATTATTCGTAATATAAATCTATTTAAGGCTCCGCCTCTAGATAAGCCTCTTATTTATTACCGTAAGAGGTGACCCGTGCCAGTGCCAGTGCGAGGGCTGACTCGAATGGCAGCATAAATCTTCGCGGTATCAACAACATTTGTCACAATCTGTTGACCCCACCGTGAACCGGCGGTGGCCACACGAAACTGCGGAATGCATCGGTGCGAGTGCGAGTCGTTTCGCGAGAGAAAATTAAAAGCATGAAACGGTGAAACTTTTGGAGCTGGAGAGACAAACCAGAAAACAAAAAAGAATTAGCGAACCATTCTCGGTCCTGACCGGTCGGAATTGCTGACAGGACACGTTCGCTGGCCGACGTTTCAGCTTCTCGACCGTCGTCGCGAAATCACGCATCACGACCATCAGTAGCAGCAGCAGCAGCAGGCCCGCTGGAAAAGGCCGCCTGGGGGTTGGCCATAGAAAGGCCACCGGAAGTGAAGCAACGGAACCGAAACGTACGCCCAAAAGGGTCCCAAAGGTGGGCATTTGCATGGGGTCCTTCTGTGTGTGTGTGTTTTTTTTTTGTTGGACCGAATCCGCTTCGTTAGTTTCGGCCTGCGTCAGCTCGGACAATGGAAACGCTTCGCTGGGTTGCCCAGTGGCCCGAGCATCACACGTTGGCCAAACTTTACGAGTGCCTGCGGGATCCGGGACTTTAGGGAGTTTGCTTTTTTCCACGCGGCATCGGCGAGGATGTTTCGGTTTTCGAGGTCCTTCCCGGCGTTCGCCAACGGTGGCCGGTGGCCGTTGGAAGCACCAACAGAATACCTCGTCCGATCGGATGTTTGCAGAAACCAGAAACTTGACTTTGGGTTTGGTGATTACATTAGATCAATCAACTGGGGCCACTCCCCAGGTTGGTGAATCTTATGAATAGATTTGGGTGAACCACTGAGATGATTCAACTGCAGCAGGTTTAAAGAATTGAAGGAATTTACGGAAGGAATTTGATTTAAAATTGCACTAAAAATTTCCCACTAAACTATTGGTCTAAATTCATAAACCTGACGGTGCCTCATGCTTTGGCTGCTTTAAAGAGGGTAAAGTGAGCCAGGTTGTGACGTCGTTAATATACCGCCCATGCTTGGCAAGAATCGCACACTGTCCTGGCACAACAAAGAGGGTCCCTGCTCTCACCGACCGTAACAACTGCACAAGAATAATGAGCTCCAAATTGTACCCTTGAAAAGTTTCGCGTGCACGTTGTGCAGGAAAAGAATCATGCAATTCTCATTCATTTCAATTAGGCTCAGATGGCACCGGGACGGCAATGTCGTGGTGCCGGAGATCTTGCGAAAGTTCATTTTTTCCTTCGAGGTTTTCGGTAGCTTCCGGCAACAAATAGCGTCGGGTACACCTTCGCCCAGCCACGGCAGTATCGGGTGCATCTGCAGCGTTTTGTGCGACAACCACGCCCCACTTTAGTGGTCCCAAAGTGGTGGTGTCCCGTCTGCAATGCAGAAAAGTTTTAACAAAAACAAAGACCCGGGCTCACGTGGTGGAGGGGCAAACTTTTATTAAACCGGGAAAGCCAACGAACTATGGGGAATTTGTGTGGGGCAGGCGGACATTGATGTTTTCAGGAAGAATGTACGGATTTTTTAAAACTTGTTTCTTTGTTTTGTATGTGGTTTGAAGAGATTCAACATTTCTATGTCTAATACAAGCGTTCGGGAATACTAAATTGGTCATCTTGCGTTGTTACAAGGTATATGAACGCCCGAAGTTATGCAATCGGCAAGAAATGATCTCCTCGGATTAATGGATATTAAGTTGAAAATATCGGAATTCTGATAAAAATCTTATCACTTATGCGTGTAAACTTAGAAAGGAATATTAATCAGTTAATTTCTTCATCCAAACTTCGTCCTAACAAGTTAGACCTAATAATTGCCTTCTTTTCACGCCATTTTCCTTGCCAATTAAATCACTTCTTCCAAACTCTATTTGGTACATAGAAGTGTTTTCTTAAAATACATACTAGGTCTATACGTTGAGATGTGAACTGTTAAAAAGATGGCTGTACCTGCCGATTGGGACTTCCCAGTTTTGCTGTTCATTCATCATTTCCTTGTTTTGACATCAGGTAAATGATTTCAGGTCGAAAAATAAATTATTTCGGTGTGCAACCCATCATTTAAAGGGTTAAAGTATGTCAACTTTTGTGCCTGAAAATGACGTTTTGCGGCGATTATTATTTTTCTGCTCCTCTTAAAGAAAGCTGCTTCGGAATCGCACCAAATGCTTGTCGGGACTTGTGTTTGGAAGATCGCAGTGCTTTAAGTGGTTTAAAAAATTCCAAAATGGCGATTTTGACTTTACAAAAAAGAAGCGTCCAAGGACTTCAAAAAACGGTTTTTCTGATGGGACAGAAAGGTGTGGTGTTTCACAAGCTCCTAAAACCTGATGAAAACGTTAATTCCGATCGCTACTGACAACAAATGATCAATTTGAACCATGCATTGATCGAAAACGACCAAAAAGCCGTTCCTGTTTTCTAAAATGGAGGCGCCTGGTGGCCCGTGGCAACAAGCACCAGGCGCCCCAAAAATCAAAACTGTTAGAGGATACTATCAAATCACTTGGATGGGAGCTGCTGACCTTCCCCGCGTTATTCACCAGACTTGGTTCTTTCCGAATATCATTCATTTTCATCGATGGGATACGTATTGGCTGAGCAGCCCTTCGTTTTTCAACGAGGAAGTCGAAATGGGATGCCTAATTAATTTACTTAAAAAGTCGAAGAATTCTTTCGTCTGGGAATCCATGATTTAACAGAGAGATAGGACAAATGTATAGCTAGCGATGGCACATACTTTGAATAAAATAGAAAATCGCAAAAAATTTAATAAACATTTTTTGTGTGTTAAAAACAGTTCACTTCTCAACGTATAGACCTAGTATAGCGGTCAAACTAGCAAAAACTAGCAGTTGAAACTAGCCAGAAACATTCAAAATAAACTAAATTTTAATTTTAATGCCTTATTTATATCATCTCGACTACATTGCATGGAAACACATTCTTGCTTTGTAGTAGTTAATAAAAACTCACTTCTTTTGCAATTTTTATCACCCTCTTGACTTTGACAGATCAATTCTCGGAATCTACACAACGAAGTAATCGTCCAACTTTGAAATCGCCCAATGTTCGCCTCCGTTTCCCCATAGTCCATCGTGCTCTTGCATCGCCAAGAAAAACAGCACCGAAAAAGATACTGTGCCCCGTACGAGTTTAAATCGGCCGATCTCTTTAGCATGGCATTTTTTTCCCGGTCCAGCAGCGCAGAGAATGGCCTAACATAAGAAACCCCGCTGGGAAGTGATTTTCGAGTGGCTAAGGATGGTATCAAAATTTAGTTTTCTCGTGGCTCCGGTCATTTCCGGAGAATTTATGCGCAACCCAGTATGGCCCAGAATGAATGCTGCAATTATGTCGTTTTTCCGAAACAAAGCCAATGATTGGAAAAAAGCGGGCGTCCGAGAAGATGTCGAGCGGCGGCCAACAGGATGCCACCGGCGACCTTAATTGAGTTTTCTTTGCGTTTGTAACCAAATCATCACCACGACGATTCATTTCCATGTTCGTTTATGATTATTTTTGCCGCCTGTTAAGAGTCGCCGAGTCTGGGTCTGGCATTTACGACGTGAACAAGAAAAGTGGTAAAAGCAGCGCGAACAAATGAAAAGGATGCAATCTGCAGTGTCGGTACAGTAAAAGAAAAGACCTGCGAATGAGACGTTCAAACAAATTGGTGGAGAATTATAAAAATGAGCGCAAAAAGAAGGGCTCGAAACAAGCCGGAAGTGAAAACTATCTGCCAACCGGAGGGAAGGAAAGGTTTTCAGCTGTTTTTGCATCTGCTCTCGTCAGCGCGCGCTGCATCGTTAGTGTCCGGTGAACCGAAGCGAAACGAAACGGATACACGCTAGAAGGAAACTACAAACAAAAAACCGCGAAGTAAACACCAGCATAGAACAGACAACACGAAACAACTAACCTCCCGGGGGGCGGTTGGGCCGGAGTGTTGGTGGCATAAATTTGCATCTTATTTTACGAACCGCTGAACGGTTTCAGACGTCCTGCGGCCAGCCGGGTGGTGAAGAAGGGCTTTTTCCGAGGGGAAACGACACACAATGCCGATCGCCGATAGGATCGCAGTTGTTCGTACGAGTCCTGGCGCTGGTTGTGAGGTTCAGAAAAGTGACAGACTATTAAGATTGCTTCGGAAGATAGTGTTCGTTATTGGAACACGTTTTCTCGGCTGCAGCTGCCAAAGGAGAAAGTTTGTTTTGTGTGCTTCGCCGTGTGGCGGGTGGCTGTGCGTTGCAGTGGCATTAGATTAACAATATACCACTTGCGGGGCACAAAATGGGCAATTAATGTCTTCGTCGTCGTTGTTGTTTGGTAATAGAGTTTCTGGGAACTTTTGGGTGGCACTTTTAATGAACCAACGCTTGGCATCGGCCCGGCTGTTGCGGTGGCCGCTGTTCGTTTGGTGGGAAAGTTTTGCATTTTTTTTTGTATGCAACGCGTTACGATGCTCGGAACATGATAGTACCGGATGAAAGTGTTGATCAAACTGTTAAAACCATAAATTTGGGAAGCCGAGCTGGTTTGGCTTAAGTCTCCTTAGGAAGGCCCCGTTTGAGATGACGGGAATGGGTCGATGGGGAAGCAAGAGTAAGACCAGGGGCGTTGGAGAGAATCTATGATGCAAGCCAAGACGGTCCGGCGGCTGTAGCAGGATTAGTAAGTAGTAAGAGAACCACTTTGCACGAACGTAGATCAGCTAAATATTCGCGTTTTGGCAAATGATCTCAATAGGTGAGGATGCGAAGGAATGAGGCATCATTGCAACATAACTCTCTACTAAATGTTACGATCAGCTTGCTGTGAACGCATTTGACGCGCCCGTGGGCCCGTGGGTCAAAGCCCGTGGGCTTTGATTAGGTTAAGAGTGAACAACTCAAACAACTCAAGGGTTTCCGTCTCTAACAGTAAGTGATTTATTCCCTGAAAAATCATGCTTAATTCATAAAGAAACTATCCTATCCTCGTCCGTTTTCAGCTACCATTCGTATTTTTCTAATGTTTATACCGTATTTCAGGGTATTTTGATTCCAAACGTTTTATTGGTGTTAGTTCTAGGATGGAAAGTAATCGGCCGATCTTCGTATGCATACTCCGACGCAATTTAGAGTGCGTTGTTTGATATTTGTGTTCTGTTTTTACTCCCTTTTTCGTAGCTTCGTAAATAGCGTGTAGTTGCACTCCATGTTTATTATTATTATTTTATTTGTTTATTATTATTAGAACGGCCTCCACCGCAATTCGAACCATAACTTAGAAGGTATTAGAAGTATTCGAAACATCACATCGACGTCCATTATATTAGGTTGGGGAAAAAGAAATCCATTATTTTTGGATGAAATCCAATACTTTATTTAAGATACTTCCGATGGTCCGATTTTCTTAAAATATGTATCGTTTTGTTGGAAAATTTGTTGTCTTTTCAAAGGTAGGCTTATAATG